>NC_088335.1:14007500-14087500 GCF_036884655.1 Musa acuminata AAA Group | reverse complement strand
CGGTCTCGTGGGTCCCGCTATTGTCACGCCCCTTGAATTTAATTCTCATTCAGATGGTGTGAACCTAACTCAAAATTTATTACGCTTCTAGCATATTAAAAATCTTAGTGATCCTCAAATCATGCTATGATACCATCTCAAACACATAGATGGTGAAGTGGGATCATAACATAATATGGTCCATCCATTTCTAAATGACCACCAAATATAATCTAAAGCATCGCGGGCTCTAAGCACATACCCTTTACCATTTCTGGCAAAGTCCAAATAATCCCTTTACCAATTCTGAAAAAGTTTCATATTATCCCACAAACACCAGAGCACAAAAGGGTATTGTGAACAATAAATTGAAACATATCGGAAACATATGTGGAACAATAAAATACATGTGCCTATACGAAACATTACGATACAAATATGAACTTTACATAATAGATTTAAGTATATAAATAATTAAAGGACAAGAGTATATAGAGATTCAAAGTAATAATATAAAGCTCAACTAAAGTAAGGATGTTGGCTGATATCAATTTCCAAAGAGATGAAACAAGAATAGGTGGAATCGATCAAAGCTCGATTCCGACAGAATTTGAGAGGCATATTGCATAAATTATTTGGATAACCAATTATTCTTCAATTTACCCAAATTAGGGATCATTCGAAATATGTATCAATCTAAATTTAGATAAATCAAGTTTGTATGAATTGGAGATTCCAACATTGAGTTATCAATAGTTTAGTAATCAAATGCCAGAGAACATTATCTCTGTTTTGCAGAATTCATAGAGTTGATTTGAATAGATGATTCAATAGGTATTTATACTCTAAATCATTCAAATCAGATATATGCAGAAATATCTATAAGTCTAGTCTTTGACAAATCATATCATATTTTTAAGATTCACATTTAGGACCTTAGCCATAAACTTCTAATATAAAATCATTTAATATAAATAATTATTAGCTAATCCTCATTTATAAATAAGCTTCTACAAAATTTTCAAAAATGGGGGATGTTACAACTATCACTTCCACACTCTCACTACGCCTCCTTATGTGATTACAACTTAATCATAGGTACATAGGCCCGACAATAAACGAGAAATAAAGTGGTGGTTCGTAGGCCCCAATAATAATAATAATCACATCACATGTATATACATCACATAGTCCACGATCATCTGTTCACATTATACATCACATGTACGCATCATCATCATGTAGGATTACTAGATAAAATTAATAGTTAAGTAAACTATTTAATTAACTAATATTTTTCTGAAATTAGGGATATATAGGGAATTTTTTGAATTATGAGGGGGTATTTTCATAATTTGGATAAAAAGATAGAGCATATAATTTCTCAAATTTCGAGAGGTAAAATTATCCTTTTACCCTAAATTCCTTAACCCCATCCCTGTTACTGTGTTGTGGTCGTCGCCACCGTGCTGGCTACAGCCACGGCGCCGGGGGGAGGGGGCGTTGCCCTTGCCCACGGGTGGTGCCACCCTTGCTTGTGGCGAGCGCCCCTACGGGCACCGCCGCCCCCACAGGTGGCTTTGCTCATGAGTGCAACGCCCGTAGGCGTTGCTACCCTCCCATGACTACCTTTGCTCATGAGCGCAGCACCCCCAAGCGTCATTGCCCCCACGGTTACCTGCCTACAGCCCGCATGCTATTGGTCGCAAGTGGCCAGTTGTTTCCCATCGGCCACTTGCATGCAGGTGGCCAAGCCTCGGCCAAGGTTGCAAGCAGCCATTGGCCAACCTACGAGGGCAGCAATAGTTGCTGCCCTCTCTCACCTTTTGCATCAATGATTTTGATGACAAAAGTCTTCCTAAAACACAACATGCAGTTCAAAATCAATCTTTCTCATGAACAACTTAGCTTTGATACCATTGTAGGAAAATCTTGGGGTGACATCACATGCGCTGCGGAAGAACATAAAATAAAAATCCCCAAATTTTCCATAAATTATGTTTATCATCGTGCGAAGATTGGTGCATAAAATCCGCAAAACTAAAAAATTGCATATATGAAAGATTGTGTTTTACCTAGGGAGATCGTATATCCTTGAATCCTTGCAAATTTGAAGGAGATGATGAGGGAAGTCAATCGCCCTCCTCTCTAACAGTGATTCACATAGCAGGGCTATGACGATGCTCCTCAAATCACTAGGCCTACTATCTAAGGAGAAGGGGAGAGGAGAATAAGAGATGGCAACCAAGAGAAGCTCTAGCCTATGAACCTTTGGTTCTCTCCTATTTATAGAGGCTCCCTATCAACTTAACCTTAATTGATCCTGCCCTATTGGGTTTTGGATCTCCATCCAACTACCCAAGCTTCTTAGATTAGTGGATCTCTATCCAATAATCTCTCATTAACTCTTATTGGATCTCATATATATGATCCAATAATTCATGAGCTTATTGGATATCCAATAAGATATGAGCTCTAGCGGATATCTCATATCTAAACCTCTACTCGTCGCAACGCCTACCATATGTGTGTGACCTATTAGGATCAAGAGCAGCACTAAGAGGGGGGATGAATTAGTGCAGCGAAAAAATTACCCCTTTCAAAAGTCTTCGTTTCGATTAAAATTGATTCCGACGAAAATTGTTTCATAAAGATTTTTACTTAAAAGCATATGAGTGCATAGAGAAAGCTGTAAGAAAGTAAAGTAGCTTGTAAGAAAGGTAAATTACTCAAGACAAAATGCAAACCAGGATTTAGAGTGGTTCGGTCATTGTGACCTCGGATTCCTCCTCCATCGAGGTCACTGGCGACCACTAATAGCCTTTCTTCAATAGGTGAAGATCAACCACCTTTTACAGCGTTTTTTCCTTTACATGGGTTTAGGAGATAACCCTTACAAGCCTCACACCTCTCTTGAATGACCTCAACACTTAGAAAGGGAGGAGGAGTACTCTAGCACTTTTACAACACTTTAACACTTCAAAGACTCAAGATTATGCTAATACTTTCATGCCCTTTCATGTAGAAAATGGTGGGGTATTTATAGGCCCCATTAGCTTCAAAATTGGAGCCCGAAAGTATCATATCCCGACGGACTCCCGGTAAGCTCTTGAACTTTATGACGATCTTCTTGGCGATTTCTAACGAGCTTCTTTGGCAATCTCCTAGACTTCTCGGTTGGTTCCGGCAGAACTTCCGACAAACGTCCGGACTTTCGACAAATGTCCAAACTTCCGACGAACTCTTAAACTCCTAACGAGATCTCGATCTTGACTCCAGCGAAACACCTACTTTGTGTCTTACTGCTATCGTAATTAATCCTGCACACTTTTCTCAACATATAGATTAGATCTAATAATTTATAATTGATTTCATCATCAAAATCCAAGATTCAACAATCTCTTCCTTTTTTATGATGACAATCAATTGATGACAGAGTTATCCTTAACTCCCCCTATCTATATGTCATACTTTGAGAAAAGACATTCTTGAATTCAAGGCCTTTGAATTCAAGTATCAAACCGATAAGTTAAGTTCATTTAAACTTATCAACATGCACATCATGATTTAACATTCTTAAAATACGATGCCATATATTTATCAATAAAAATGATGTCAAGACATGACATCCATTTTCAAGTTTAATGATAGATGGTCATCATTTTCAAGTATGATACTACTTTCAAATGCGAAACATAGAAAGATGACAAAGATAGCAATCCATCATTCTATGGCAAGATATCAATTGTAAAATAGAAAGCTAAGCTCAAGATATCTTATCATAAAGACATTTATCTACAATGCATATGAAGTACATTTTGATATGTTTCAATCATTTGTGATATGTTATAATGTATATGATGATTCCAATTATATTTCAAGCATACCACAAAGCATACAAGTGTTTACGTTAAGAATTTACGATGAGATACATTGTATTCATCTACAATGCCAAGTTGTCATCAATTTACCACATTTTTTGTATTATTTCTCTCCCTTTGTCATAAACAAAAAGGAGAACAATTTAACAATTCAAGTGCGGTAAAAAAAAATTCAAGTATCAAACAAATTTATCCAATCGATATTGCATCGTTGCATGGTATCATTCACAAATTCTCAACGATCAAAATTTATCAACATTAAAGTGATAGATTTTATCAACTTTTCTCCCTTTGTCATCAAAAACTTTGCATGAAGAAGAGGAAGGAAGGTAAGGAGGAAATCCATTAAGAACCAAATTTATGAAATGATTTGAACTAAGTCAAAAATAGTAAATAAGTTTCATTAAATCATGCTTCAATTTTGACAAAAAGAAGAGATACATGAAAAAGGATCAAAATATTTATGTGAAATCAAATCCTCATTCTTGCAAGTCATCATCTCGTACATAAAAATTCATAAAATTCTTTTTTCATAAGAAGAGTAAGGAAGAATTCATGTAAAAGAAGCATCATATGAAGGATAAAAGAAAATTTTCATGAATAAACCTTCATAAATCAAATTCATTTCTAATTAAAAATTTGATAATTAGTGGATTCATATTTCGAATTTCATGAAAGCCTTATTTATGAAATAATTTCATGAATGCTTTAAAGAATCGAGAAAGTCCGAAAAAGATATACATTAAATTCATGCATTTGGACAACTTAACATTCTTAACTCTCTTCTAATAAAATCAAATTGTTCTTCATTTAAAGGTTTTGTAAAGATATCGGCCAATTAATATTTGTATCAATGAATTCTAAAATTACATCATAATTATTAATATGATCTCGTATAACATGATGTCTAATGTCAATATGTTTAGTTCTAGAGTGTTGAATGGGATTTTTTGTTAAACATATTACACTTGTGTTATTACATTTTATGGGAATGTTCTTAAGGTGAATCTTATAATACTTTAAAATATTTTTCATCCACACAACTTGTGCACAACATACACTCGCAGCTATGTATTCGATTTCGGTTGTAGATAGTACAACCGAGTTTTGTTTCTTAGAAGGCCAAGAGATAAGTGCATGACCTAAGAATTGACATGTTCCGGATATGCTTTTTCTATCTAATCTACATCCAGCAAAATCCGCATCAGCATAAGCAATCAATTCGAAGTTTTCAGATTTTCGATACTATAATCCTATATTAGTGGTTTCTTTAAGATATCTAAAAATTCTTTTAACTGCTTTAAGATGAGATATCTTTAGATTAGATTGAAACCTAGCACAAAGTTTTATGCTAAATATGATGTCCGGTCCAGTTGCGGTGAGGTATAGTAAACTACCTATCATGCCCCCTATAAACTTTTTGATCAAAGCTTTCTCCACTTTCGTCAATGTCTAATTTACTAGAGGTACTCATAGGAGTATTGATAGCCTTTGAACTATCCATATTAAACTATTTTAATAAGTATAATACATACTTTGTTTGACTAAGAAAAATACCATCATTAAGTTATTTGATTTGTAAACCTAAAAAGAGTGTTAGTTCCCCCATTAAACTCATTTCAAACTCTAGACTCATACTCTTTACAAACGATTCACATAAAGATTCATTCGTGGAACCGAAAATAATATCATTAACATAAATTTGAACAATAAAAAAATTATTTTTAAAATTTTTAATAAATAATGTGGTATCGATCTTGCCTTTAGAGAAATTATTTAGAATAAGAAATGAGCTAAGTCTCTCATACCAAGCCCTTGGAGCTTGTTTCAATCCATAGAGAGCTTTAGTCAATTTAAACACATGGCTAGGGAAATTATCATTATCAAATCCGGGAGGTTATTCAACATAAACTTCTTCGGAAATAAAGTCATTAAGAAAAGAACTTTTAACATCCATTTGAAATAACTTAAAATTATTACTACTAGCATAGGCAAGGAGCATCCTTATGGCTTCTAATCATACCATAGGAACGAAGGTTCCTTCATAATCGATACCTTCTTCTTGGTTGAAACCCTTGGCCACTAATCTAGCATTGTTTCTAATTACGATACCAAATTCATCTTTCTTGTTCCTAAAGACCCATTTAGTACCAATAACTAAATGGTCATTTGGCCTTGGAACAAGCTTCCACACCTCATTTCTCTCAAATTAATTCAACTCTTCTTACATTGTGATAACCCATAAATTATCTTTCAATGCCTCTTAAATGCATTTAGATTCAATTTGGGAGAGAAAAGCGACGTTAGCACAAAAATTCTTAAGAGAAAAATGAGTTTGAACCCTTTTTGATATGTCTCCTATGATTAACTCCTTAGGATGAGCATATATATACTTCCATTCCTTGGGTAAGGATGTTTCAGAAGAAGATGCATCCAAGTTACTAGATAGAGAAGGGGTTTCATTTTAATTCAAAGCATCAAAATTAACATCATCATCAAAATTATTTTTCTTAATTTAGAAACTTCATTATAAACAATATGAATAGACTCTTCGATAACCAAAGTTCTTTTGTTAAAAATATGAAATACTTTAGAAATAGAAGAATAGCCAAGAAAAATTTCTTCATCGGATTTTGCATCAAACTTTCCTAAGACATCTTTTTCATTAAAGATAAAACATTTACACCTAAAAACTTTAAAATATGAAACGTTGGGTTTTTTATTATTCCATAATTCATAAGGAGTTTTGGAAAGTAATGATCTTACTAGAACCTTATTCATGATATAGCATGCCGTATTAACAGCTTCGGCCCAAAAATATTTAGGTAGGCTATGTTCATTCAACATTATTCTTGTCATTTCTTATAGGTTTCTATTTTTTCTTTCTACTACTCCAGTTTGTTGAGGATTTCTTGGAGTAGAGAAATTGTGATTGTATCCATTAGATTCACAAAATTCTTGAAAATCATGAATTTAAAATTCACCACCGTGATCACTTCGAATTGATGAAATCATAAAACCTTTTTCATTTTGAACAAGTTTATAAAACTTAGAAAAAAACCTAAAGCAATCACTTTTGTATGCCAAAAAGTAAGTCCAAGTATATCTACTATAATCATCTACGATGACAAAGGCATATTTGCTACCTCCTAGGCTTGATGTAGCAATTGGTCCGAACAAGTCCATATGGATCAATTGCAATGGTCTAAAGGTGCTTATTTGGTTCTTCAGTTTGAAACTACCTTTTATTTATTTTCCTAATTGACATGCATCATACACATTATCTTTAACAAACTTAATGTAAAGAATTCCTCTTATAAGTTCTTAGATGATATTTGAGAGATTAGTTTCATGCTAGCATGACCTAATCTCCTATGCCAAAACCAAGCATCGTCATTCAAAACCAAAAAACATATTTCATTACAAAGATCATCAATGTCGGTAGTGTATATATTATTTTGTTTTAGGGCAATCATAGATATATTTTTGTATGGTTTTTCAATAATAAAAACATTGGATTCAAATCTAATTATATATCTTTTATCACACAATTGACTAATACTCAAAAGGTTATGCTTTAAGCCATCAACCAATAACACATCTTCAATAAAGAAGTTGAATTTGTTACCTATGGTTCCTTTGCTAATGATTTTACCCTTATTGTTGTCTCCGAATGTGACATATCCTTCATCTAAGCTAGTGAGCTTAGAGAATTAAGATGGATCTCTGGTCATATGCCTTAAGCATCCACTATTAAGGTACCATCTCTTGCTCCTAGCTTATGATGGTAAACATTTCTACAAAAAATGATGATTTTTAGGTACCCATTTGACCTTGGGTGTCTCAAAAATCGATCTACACAACTTATCATATTGTATTGAGTCATTTGAGATTCCTTTAGGAACTTAAATCAATTTATATGGACTATATCTCTTAAATGGATATTTGTATGCAACATGTTTAAATTTGCAACAAAAGTTGCATTTGTTTTGGGGTGAAACATGCAAGGTAGAGCCTTTAACAAAGATAGTTGGATTTTTATGAGTGTTACTCACAAAACTGATTTCATCTCTTCTTTTTTGAACATAGCCCTTATTAGTAAGGATTATGTTTAAAAACTTGCTACCAACCTCAAATTTTTCTAAGGTTTCTTTGAGTAGCAAGTTTTCCTTTTTAAGCGTTTCTAATTGATCGTATTTGGTGCAAGGAGTTAAACTATCATCATGCCCAATTTTTAGTCTATCAAAATCACTAACAAGAGAAGCATGTTCCTTTTTTAGCAATTTATATTTTTTACTAACTAATTTACATTCATTAAATAAATCATGAAAAAAGCATAGTAATTCATCAAAAGATAAACTTGCATCTAATGAACTACTTACCTCATCTTCAATAGCCATTAGCGCATAGTGAGCAACTTGCTCGGTGTTGGTTTGCTCCTCTTCTTCGAATGTACTCAAGTCATCCCACGTTGTTTTAAGAGCTTTTTTCTTCTTTAGTTGTTTCTTCTTTTCTTGGGGACATTCGCTTTTGAAATGTCCCCGCTTCTTGCATTCGTAGTATATGACTTGTTCTTTCTTGTGTTCAAATTTATTTTTAGTATCATTTCTAAATTTATTCTTTTTTATGAATTTTTTAAACTTCCTTATCAAGAGTGCCAAGTCATCATCATAGTCCTCATCACTTGAATTTTCTTTCAAGTGGTCTTCTTGAGTTCTTAGTACCATATTCTTCCTGTTCTTTGGAAGGTTGTTCTCAAGCTCTTCATGAGCATTGCAAGTCATCTCATAGGTTATTAATGACCCGATTAGTTCTTCGAGAGGAAATTTATTTAAATTCTTGGCCTCTTGAATGGTCGTTACTTTAGGATCGCAACTCTTCGGAATGGATCTTAAGATTTTATTAACAAGTTCAAAATCCGAAAAACTTTTACCAAGTCCTTTTAGACCATTAATGACATCCGTAAATCGGGTGTACATGTCTCTAATGGTCTCACTCGGTTTCATTCGAAACAACTCATAAGTATGAACTAAAAGATTAATTTTTGACTCTTTTACTTTACTAGTGCCTTCGTGTGTCACTTCGAGTGTGTGCCAAATATCAAAAGTTGTTTCACAAATGGACACTCGATTGAACTCGTTTTTATCAAAAGCACAAAATAAGGCATTCATAGCCTTGGCATTTAAGGTGAAAGTCTTCTTCTCCAACTCATTCCAATTGCTCATTGGAAGAGAAGACTTTTGAAAATCATTTTCTACAAGATTTTATAACTCAAAATCCATTAAAATTAGAAAAATCCTCATTCTAGTCTTTCAATAGGTGTAATCCGTTCCATTGAACATGGGCGGATGTATGATTGAATGACCCTCGTGGTTGCCAGAAAATGTCATCTCACTTGGATTTCAAACCAAATGAGAGTGATCGGGCTCTGATACCAATTGTTAGGATCAAGAGCGACACTAATATGGTGGTGAATTAGTGGAAAAATTACCCCTTTCAAAAGTCTTCGTTTCGATTAAAACTGATTCCGACGAAAATCGTTTCGTAAAGATTTTAATTTGAAAGCGTATGAGTGCATAAAGAAAGTAGTAAGAATGTGAAGTAGCTTAAAAGAAAGGTAAATTGCTCAAGATGAAATGCAAACCAGAATTTAGAGTGGTTCGGTCGTTGTAACCTTTATCCACTTTCGGATTCCTCCTCCGTCGAGGTCACCGGCGTCCACTAATGGCCTTCCTTCAATAGGCAAAGACCAACCACCTTTTACAGCACTTTCTCCTTTCCATGGGTTTAGTGTTAGGATCAAGAGCGGCACTAAGAGGGGGGGTGGTGAATTAGTGCAGCGAAAAATTCTTTGATTTCGTAGAATATTTCGTACGTTCAATGAAAACCGATTTAGAAAGATAGCAACTTGAAACGTATAAGAGCATAAGCGTAGTGAAAGCAAGATGAGGAGGAGAAGCAGTTTGTTATGAAATGATTTGTAGTTAAAGTAAATTGCTCAAAATGAAATGCAAACCAGAATTTAGAGTGGTTCGGTCAATGTGACCTACATCCACTTTCGGATTCCTCCTTTGTCGAGGTCACCGACGTCCACTAAAGGCCTTCCTTCAATAGGTAAAGACCAACCAATTTTTACAGCTCTTTCTCCTTTTGTCGGGTTTAGGAGAGAACCCTTACAAGCCTTACTCCTCTTTCTTGAATGATTACAAAGATAAGACAGGGAGGAGGAAAACTCTAGTACTTTTACACCCAAAAGATTCAAGATTATAATCACACTTCGGTGCCCTTTCATGCAGAAAAGTGTGAGGTATTTATAGGCTCCAATGGCTTTTAAAAATAAAGCCAAAAAGTATCACATCTCGGATTTTCAGAGTACTGGCAGTACTACCGCCATTACTGGGCGGTACCACCGCCTGACACTTGACACTGGGTAGTACCACCGCTTAATAGAGCTCGGAGACCGAGCTCTGGTGGTACCACCGCTTGACAGGGGTGGTACCACCACTGGCAGCATTAACTGCCAACGGTACCACCGCCCAGAAATCCTAAGGGCATTGCTTTCTAGGCGGTGCCACTATCAGTCAAAGTCCAGCAACCTGGTTGGGTCTTGTATTCGACCCAAACCATCCTAGCTCTGAGCCTAGTTGGCCCCTAATAGAGTTGATGGGATTACCTCCCAAATCAACTCTAATTATCATTCTAATTACGATTAAGGCAAGCATGGTCAGGTACGTCGATTTTTCACTCGGCGATCCTCCGGCGAACTTCTCGAGAAGTCTTCCAGTGAGCTTCCGACGAACTCTCGACCAACTCTCTACTAGTCTTCCAGCGTGCTTTCGACGATCTCCCAACAAGCTTTCGGCAAGTCTTCCAGCATGCTTCCGGTGATCTCATGATGAACTCTCAGCAAGCTCCCAATATATCGTTCGAGTCTTCGACTCTGGCCCATTATTTGCTTTACATCTTACTATTATCGTAGTTAATCCTACACACTTATCTCAACACATAGATTAGATCAAATAATTTACCAATTGATTTCATCGTCAAAATCTAAGATTCAACAATCTCCCCCTTTTTGATGATGATAACCAATTGGTGATGGAGTTAATCTTAACTCCCCTATCTATATACCATAATCAAGAAAAGACACTCTTGAATTCAACGCCTTTGAATTTAAGCATCAAATTGATAATTTAGACTTATTATCATTATGCACATCATGATTTACCAAATCTAAAGATGATACCATGTATTCATCGATAAAAATGATGTCAAGGAATGACATCCATTTTAAAGTCAAAATCACAGAAATTTTTAGCATCAAAGTAAGCACGATATTGCATCATCATACTCATCATGGAAATCAAAGCATAGAATTGCAATCATCAAAGTAAGTAGCATTTTAAGTTTACAACATTAAGGTAAACAACATAAGATTACAACATCAAAGTAAGCAAAATAAACGAAAGGGATTTTATTCATTTCTCCCCCTTTGTCATCAATAAAAAGTCATAATTAATTATTCAGGTGGTGGCCAATCAAAATGTCTAAACAGGGTATTGAGTTGTTGATGAATCTGCTGCAACTCAATCAAAATTTGATTTTGACGTTGTTCAAGTCGATCTTGACATTGTTCAAATCGATCCATCTGAGTCCCTATGTCATCGATAGATGAGGGAGGTGCTTGCTCTATTGGAGGTGATTCCTCAAAGGGACCAGTTAGAGAAAATTGATTACCCCTAAAAATTGGTGTTTCAGATTCTGGTTCAGGTTGGAGGGGATCAGTCCTTCAAGGCAGTCTAGTCCATATACTATTTTTGAATGTACATCTCATCCGTTGAAGTAGATTTCTATTTATGATACTAAATTTATCTAGTTTTATAACTTCTTCTTCGGGTGGAATAGCAATATCATAGGCATGGAGTAGTCTTGTGATTAAGCCACTATATGGAAGCATCATGTCCTTTTTTAATAGTTCAATCATGTTTTGTTGGATTAGGTAACCAAAATAATTATTATGTCTCTTCATAATCCAATATATGGTACCTAGTTCCATTTGGCTTACTTCATCATGATGATATTGTTTTGGGAGAATGATACTTATCAGGATGTAGGATGTGATTAAGTATTTTGGTGCTTAAAGGTAGTAAATGTTTATAGCTTTTTGGAAGAATTGTTCCTAAGGCATCAACGTAAGTAGTCCCAACTATTTCTTCATCCCATTGTCCTCTAAAATAACATCCTCTTTCTTTTACCGAAATTCCTATCATATTGCAAATGGTTCTATCCGTAATGGGTATATGATATCCTAATAGATAGGTAGATACCCTTTCGTCTTCATCTACATGTAAATTGTTGTAAAATAGCCTAACAAGTCTAGGGTAGATAGGTTCACTCATTTGAAGGATTGGAAGAATGTCTAGATTAGCAAACCATTGAATAGGTTCCAAATCACTTAATTCATCTAAATCAACATATTTACCCTTATGAACATGTCTAGACTCTATGGATGAAAATTTTAGGGCATGTTGATTAGAATCAAAAAGTAGGAAGTCATAATTTTCATCTAATCTCCTCTTCCCTTTGTCCCTAGAGGATCTTCTAAAACTCATTGAAACTACAATAATGAAGGCAAATAAGGAGCAAGAATAAGTAATATAAAGGGGAAACAATTTGGTGTAGAGATTACCTTAGTAGTTCTCCTTTCTAGTGATCATTAAAAGAATGTCGGAGATTGATCCTTGATCTAGTGGGAAGTGGGGATTTTTGAGTTGCTAGAGGGAGAGAAATAGGTTTGGAGCTGTTTGGACGAGTACAGAATGTGTTAGGGTCAGTTCTACCACCGGCCCTAACTTGTGTTTATAAGGGGGCAGGTTGTGGGTGATGGCACTACTGGCTGGGCGGTGCTACCACCAGTTAGACGGTGCTATTGCCTACAATATGTGACAACTAGTGGTGCTACCGCCAACTGGGCAGTGCCACCGCCTACAGGCAGTGAGCACTACTCACAAAGCACACACACACACTCACACACATCATCATGTAAAATTTGCATCATAAGATGAGAAGATCCATATCAAAACATCATACAAAACTCGTAAAATGCATATTATAAGTTCATGAATCAAGTGAGCGAACTTTGTAAGATAAAAATCGAGAAAGTCCAAAAACGAAATTCAACAATATTCATGCATTTGGACAATTTAACATCCCTAATTCCCTTCTAATGAAATCAAATTATTCTTTATTTAATGGTTTTGTAAAGATATCGACTAATTGATATTTCGTATCAATAAACTCTAATATTACGTCATGATTATTAACAAGATCTTATATGAAGTGATGTCTAATATCAATGTGTTTAGTTCTAAAGTGTTGAATAGGATTTTTTGCTAAGCATATTGCACTAGTGTTATCCCACTTTATAGGTATGTTTTTCAGGTCAATTCCATAATCCTTTAAAGTATTTTTTATCCATATAACTTGAGCACAGCATGCACCTGCAGCTATGTACTCTGCTTCGGTTGTAGATAATGCAACCGAGTTTTGTTTCTTGGAAGACCAAGAAACGAGTGCGTGTCCTAAAAATTGGCACGTTTCGGATATGTTTTTTCTATCTAAACTACATCTAGCAAAATCCTCATCAGCACAACCAAGCAATTCAAAATTCTTAGATTTAGGATACCATAATCCTAGTTTAGGAGTTCCTTTTAGGTATCTAAATATCCTTTTAACAGCTTTTAAATGAGATTGCTTAGGGTTAGATTAAAATCTAGCACAAAGTCCTACGCTAAACATGATATCCGGTCTAGTTACGGTGAAATAAAATAAACTACCTATCATACCCCTATAAGCTTTTTGATCAAAGCTTTCTCCACTTACGTCAATATCTAACTTAGTGGAAGTACTCATAGGAGTGTTGATAACCTTTGAACTATCCATGTTAAATCTTTTTAGCAAGTCTAAAACATATTTTGTTTGATTAAGAAAAATATCATTACTAAGTTATTTAATTTGTAAGCCTAAAAAAAAGGTTAGTTCCCCTATTAGGCTCATTTCAAATTCTAGACTCATGATTTTGGCAAATGATTCACATAAGGATTTATTTGTAAAACCAAAAATAATATCATCAACATAAATTTGAACAATAAAAAAATTATTTTTAAAAATTTTAATAAATAATATAGTATTGACCATGTCTTTAGAGAAAAAATTATTATGAATTAGAAATGAGCAAAGTCTCTCATACCAAGCCTTTGAGCTTATTTCAATCTATAGAGAGCTTTAGTCAATTTAAACACGTGATTAGGAAAATTATCATTCTCAAATCCGGGAGGTTGTTCAACATAAACTTCTTCGGAGATAAAGTTATTAAGAAAAGCACTTTTAACACCCATTTGAACTAACTTAAAATTATTACTACTAGCATAGGCAAGGAGCATCCTTATGGTTTCTAATCGTGCCATAGGAGCGAAGATTTCTTCATAATCGATACCTTCTTCTTGGTTGAAACCCTTGGCCACTAATCTAGCCTTGTTTCTAACCACAATACCAAATTCATCTTGCTTGTTTCTAAAAACTCATTTAGTGCTAATAACTAAATGGTCATTTGGCCTTGGAACAAGCTTCCATACTTCATTTCTCTCAAATTGATTCAATTTTTCTTGTATTGCGATGACTCATGAATCATCTTTCATGGCTTCGTCAATGCATTTAGGTTCAATTTGGGAGAGAAAAGCAACTTTGACACAAAAATTCTTAAGAGAAGAACGAGTTTGAACCCCTTTTGATGTATCTCCTATAATTAGCTCCTTAGGATGAGCATCTAGATATTTTCATTCCTTCGGTAAAGAAGGTTCGAAAGAAGATGCATCCAAGTTCCTATATGGAGAAAGGGATTCATTTAAATTCAAAGTATCAAATTTAAGACCATCATCAAAATCATTTTTCTTAACTTCAGAAATTTCATTAAAAACAACATAAATAGATTCTTTTATAAGTAAAGTTCTTTTATTGAAGATCCGAAAAGCTTTTGAAATAAAAGAATAACCAAGAAAAATTCTCTCATTAGATTTTGCATCAAACTTTCCTAAGGTATCGTTTTCATTCAAAATAAAATATGTACACCCAAAAACTTTAAAGTATGAAAAATTGGGCTTTTTGTTGTACCATAACTCATAAGGAGTTTTGGAAAGTAATGGTCTTTCTAGAACTCTATTCATAACATAGCATGTCGTATTTACGACTTCGACCCAAAAATATTTTGATAGGCTATATTCGTTTAACATGGTTCTAGCCATTTCTTATAAGTTTATATTCTTTCTTTCTACTACTCTATTTTGTTGAGGATTTCTTGGAGTAGAGAAGTTGTGGTTATATCCATTAGATTCATAAAATTCTTGAAAATCACGGTTTTGAAATTCACCACTGTGATCACTTCGAATTGACGAAATCATAAAACTTTTTTCATTTTGAATAAGTTTACAAAACTTAGAGATATTAAGATCAAGAGCACTAAGAGGGGGGGGGGGGTGAATTAGTGCTGCGAAAAAACTTTCGACGATTAAAACTGCATTCGTACGATGAAATCGTTTCCGACGTAAAATCGTTTTTGGAAACTTAACTTGAAAGCAAGTTCGTAAGGGAGTGCAGCAAAAGTAATAAGGAAGTAAAGTACATATGGAGGTTTGCAGTAAGGTAAACAGCAAGAAGAAATACAAACCAGAGAGCACCGTAATTTTAGAGTGGTTCGGTCAATCTTGACCTACATCCACTTTTGGCTTCCTCCTCCAATGAGGCCACCGACGTCCACTAGAGGCCTTCCTTAAATAGGCGAAGGCTAACCACCCTTTTACAGTTTCACTCCTTTTGACGGGCTTAGGAGACAACCCTTACAGAATTTTCTCTCCTCTCTTGAAAGATCAAAACTTGGAAGAAAAGAGGGAGGAGAACTTCTAGCCTTTATAATATTTTTGAGCTCAAAAAATCATAGAGTAAGATTAGATTTTCGGTGCCCTTTCATGCAGGAAAGGGTGGGGTTTATATAGGCCCTAAACTGGTTTGAATTTGGAGCTCAAAAATATCATCTCCCGGATTTCCGGGGTCCTGGCGGTACTACCTCCATATTGGGCGGTACGACCGCTTGACAAAGCTCGAAGATCGAGCTCTAGTAGTGCCACTGCTTGACTGGGGTGGTTCCACCGCCCAGTTTTCCTGGGAGACTGAGCTCCTGGGTGGTGCCACCATCGACCCAAGCGGTGCCACCGCTGGCTAGGAAATCTGGGTCTGAATGGGCTGATCCATTCGGCCCAATTTGGGTCTGTCAAGGGCCCAATTGCTCCAGATTAAGTTAATGGGATCACCTCTCATTCCTAACTTAATCTTCATACTAACTATGACATTTAAGACATTAATACTGCAATTCGTGTTCTAGTGCGTCAATCGCTTCTTCCGGCAAGCTTTCGGCAAACTTCCGGCGAACATCCGACGGACCCTCGGCGATGCTCCGATGGACTACCAGCAAACTTCTGGACTTGCGACGATCCTCTTGGCGAGTTCTGACGAGCTTCTTTGGTAAGCTACTGGACTTCTCGGATTTGTTCTCAGAAAACCTCCGACGATCGTCCGGACTTCCGTCGAACTCTGAACCCCCAACGTGATCTTCGTTTTGACCCCGGCGCAACACCTGCTGCATGTCTTACTACCATCATAGTTAATCCTGCACACTTATCTCAACATATCGATTAGATAACCAAATAACAATTGACTTCATCATCAAAATTCGAGATTCAACAATCTCCCCCTTTTTTATAATGACAATCAATTGATGACGGAGTTAACATTAACTCCCCCTGTCTAGATACCATACTTGAGATAAGTAATTCTTGAATTCAAAGCCTTTGAGTTCAAGAGACATATTGATAAGTTAAGTTCATTTAACCTTATCAATACTCCCATCATGATTCCTATCATAATGTATCTCTCTGAAAATAATGTCAAGGCTTGACATCCATTTTCACATCTTACATTTCAAATATGAAAGCGTAGCAATTCATCATATGGTAAGATATCAACATGTAAAATTACGATGTAAGTTCTTGATATCTTAACATAATGCAAATATTACAAGTGTTCAGCAATCATAGCATTTCATCACTTGACAAGATATCAATTTGTAGAATTGCGATGTAAGCTCTAGATATCATAACATAGTACAAATATGGCATAGTGCAAATATGGCAATCATAGCAATTCTATCACCAATTTATCATATATTTCGATGTAAGCTTTTGATATCTCAACATAATTTAAATTTAAGTATGGCACTCATAGCATCAATTCATATAGCATTAAATTCAAATATGGCACTCATAGCATCAATTCATATATTTCTCATTCAAATATGGCACTCATAGTATCAATTCATATATTTCTCCCTCTTTGTCATCAACAAAAAGGAGAACGATATAGACAAATTTTAACTAGGTTTATGTCATTTTTCAATAATGAGTGATAGGATACCAATTATACAAACATCTCAAGGAAAACATGACCTGGAGGTAACTTTCATTACTTCTTTCTCTTTATTTGTTATTATCTTTTTGCATTAAGGAGGAAAGTCATTTGTGAGCTTACTCGAATGAAGTTAAAATTGATAAGATATTAAAGCACGCTTCATTTTTACAAGGATCAAGATATGTGTGTGAATCAAATCCTTGCACGTAAAACTATTTCTCAAAAGATATAAGAAGGAATCATCAAATCCATTTCTCGAAAGATATTTTTCACGTGATAAGTCTATGAGAGATGCATTTGCTAGTTGATTCCATATGTCAAAAATCAATAATGTGAATCAAACTCGATATGACATATGTTTATTAAGTCCGGAAGAAAATAATGTATCGAGAAAATCCGATTGTTAGGATCAAGAAGGTCCGAAAATGAAATTTAACACTTTCATGTATTCGGATAAGGTTTTGCTATAGATTTTCAAATTCAATCATGAAGATAAAACATACTTATTATCATGAAAATTTTTGTATCCAAAACACATAATTTCCAACATGTAATTAAGGCATGTAATTGTGTAAAATCATCATAGTAATTAAGTAATTTGATTATTAAATCAAAAAAGTCCAAAAAATAATCTTAACAAGTTCATGCATTCGGACATATTAACATTCCTAATTCTCTTCTAATGAAATCAAATTGTTCTTCACTTAGAGGTTTTGTAAAAATATCAGCAGTTGATGCTTAGTATCAATGAACTCTATGATTACATCATGATTAGTGACGTAATCTTGTATAAAGTGATGTCTAATATCAATATGTTTTGTTCTTGAGTGTTGAATGGGATTCTTTGTTAAACATATTGCACTTGTGTTATCACATTTAATGGGAATGTTTTTATGATGGACTTTATAATCTTCTAAAGTATTTTTCATCCACACAAATTGTGCACAGCATGCACTAGCTACAATATACTCAGCTTCGGTTGTTGATAATGCAACCGAGTTTTGTTTCTTAGATGACCAAGAAACAAGGGAATGTCCCAAAAATTGACATGTTCCTGATGTGCTTCTTCTATCTAGTCTACACCCAGCAAAATCCGCATCAGCATAAGCAATTAATTCAAAATTCTCGGATTTTGGATACCATAATCCTAGATTTATGGTACCTTTGAGATATCTAAGTATTCTTTTAACTGCTTTAAGATGAGATATCTTAGGGTTAGCACAAAGTCCTACACTGAACATGATATCTGGTCTAGTTGCAGTGAGGTAAAGTAAACTTCCTATCATACCCCTATAAGTTTTCTGATCGAAGCTTTCTCCACTTTCATCAACTTCTAACTTAGTAGAGGTGCTCATAGGAGTGTTAATAGCTTTTGACCTATCCATATTAAATCTTTTCAGCAGATCTAAAGCATATTTAGTTTGACTAATAAAGATGTCATTGCTTAGTTGCTTAATTTGTAAGCCTAAGAGAAAGGTTAATTCTCCCATCAAACTTATTTCAAATTCGAGACTCATGGTTTTAGCAAAAGATTCACAAAGAGATTCATTCGTATAACCGAAGATAATATCATCAACATAAATCTGAACAATGAGAAAATTATTTTTAAAATTCTTGATAAACAATGTAGTATCGACCTTGCCTTTTGTGAAATTATTTTCAATAAGAAAAGTACTAAGTCTCTCATACCAAGCCCTTGGGGCTTGTTTTAAACCATAGAGAGCTTTAGTTAATTTAAATACATGATTAGGGAGGCTATTATTTTCAAATCCGGGAGGTTGTTCAACATAAACTTCTTCAGAAATAAAGCCATTAAGAAAAGCGCTTTTAACATCCATTTGAAACAACTTAAAATTATTATTACTAGCATAGGCAAGGAGCATCCTTATGGTTTCTAATCTAGCCACAAGAGCGAAGGTTTCTTCGTAATCGATACCTTCTTCTTGGTTAAAACCTTTGGCCATTAATCTAGCCTTGTTTCT
Source organism: Musa acuminata AAA Group (assembly GCF_036884655.1). Taxonomy (NCBI): domain Eukaryota; kingdom Viridiplantae; phylum Streptophyta; class Magnoliopsida; order Zingiberales; family Musaceae; genus Musa; species Musa acuminata. The sequence continues at coordinate 14,068,143 of NC_088335.1, read as the reverse complement.
AACCATGATACCATATTCATCTTACTTGTTTCTAAAGACCCATTTAGTACCAATAACTAAATGGTTATTTGGCCTAAAAACAAGCTTCTACACCTCATTTCTCTCAAATTGATTTAACTCATCTTGCATTGCGATAATCCATGAATCATCTTTCATGGCTTCGTTAATACATTTAGGTTCAATTTGAGAAAGAAAAGCGGCATTGGCATAAAAATTTTTAAGAGGAGAACGTGTTTGAACCCCCCTTAGTTGTGTCTCCTAGGATTAACTCCTTAAGATGAGCATCTATATACTTTCAATCCTTGGGTAAGGATGTTTCGGAAGTGGATGCATCCAAGTTGCTAGTTGGAGAAGGGGTTTCATTTAAATTCAAAGAGTCGAAATTAACATCATCATCAAAATCATTTTTCTTGATTTCGGAAATCTCATTGAAAACAACATGAATGGATTCTTCTATAATTAAAGTTCTTTTATTGAAGATACGAAAAGCTTTAGAAACTGAAGAATAACCAAGAAAAATTCTTTCATCCGATTTAGCATCAAATTTTCCTAAGACATCTTTTTCATTCAAGATAAAACACTTACACCCAAAAACTTTAAAATATGAAACATTGGGTTTTTTATTGTTCCACAACTCATAGAGAGTTTTGGTGAGTAAGGGTCTTACTAGAACTCTATTCAAAATATAGCATGCAGTATTTACGGCTTCGGCCTAAAAATATTTGGGTAGGCTATGTTCATTCAACATGGTTCTTGTCATTTCTTGTATATTTCTATTCTTTCTTTCTACTACTCCATTTTGTTGAGGATTTCTTGGAGTAGAGAAATTGTGGTTGTATCCATTAGATTCACAAAATTCTTGAAAATCATGGTTTTGAAATTCACCATCGTGATCACTTCGAATTGATGAAATCATAAAACCCTTTTCATTTTGAACAAGTTTACAAAACTGGGTGAAATATCTCAAGCATTCATTTTTGTATTTCAAGAAATAAGTCCATGTGTATATACTATAGTCATCTACAATGACGAAGGCGTATTTGCTACCTCCTAGGCTTGATATAGAGATTGGTCCAAACAAGTCCATATAGATCAATTGTAAGGGCCTAGAGATGCTTATTTGATTCTTAGATTTGAAACTACCCTTAATTTATTTTCCTAATTGACAAGCATCACACACATTATCTTTGATGAACTTGATATGAGGAATTCCTCGTACAAGTTCTTTGGATGATATTTGAGTGATTAATTTTATGCTAGCATAACCTAATCTCCTATACCAAAGCCAAGCATCCTCATTCAAAATCAAGAAACACATTTCATTACAAAGATCATTAATGTCAATGGTGTATACGTTATTATGTTTTAATGCAATCATAGATGTGTTTTTGTGTGGTTTTTTAATGATACAAGCATTAGATTCGAATTTGACGATATATCCTTTATCACATAATTGACTAATGCTCGAGAGGTTATGTTTTAAACCATCAACTAACAAAACATCTTCAATAAAGAAGTTGGATTTGTTACCTATGGTTCCTTTGCCAATGATTTTACCCTTGTTGTTGTCTCCAAAGGTGACATAGCCTTCGTCTATACTAGTGAGCTTAGAGAATTGAGATGGATCTCCGGTCATATGCCTTGAGCATCCACTATCAAGGTACCATCTCTTGCTCCTAGCTTGTGATGGTGTATGTCTCTACAAGAAAGGATAATTTTTAGGTACCTATTTACTTTTGGGTGCCTCGAAAACTGATCTACATTATTTATTATGTTGCATAGAGTTTATCATGGTTCCTTTAGGAACCCAAATCAGTTTGTTCGGGCTAATTTTCTTGAATGGACAATGATACATTTTATGTCCATGTTTGCAATAAAAGTTACATTTGTTTTAGTGCTGAACATGTAAGATAGAGCCTTTTATGAAGGTGGTTGGATTTTGGTGAGGACTTCTCACAAATCCGATTCCACTTCTTTTGAGAACGTGACTCTTATTTGTAAGGATCATGTTCAAAGACTTGCTACCAACCTCGAATTTCTTCAAAGTGTCCTTAAGTAGCAAGTTCTCTTTTTGGAGAGTTTCTATATCATGACATTTTATACATGGAGCTAAACTATCATGATATTCAGTTTTTAATTTATCGAAATTACTAATAAGACTATCATGCTCCTTTTTTAACAATTTATATTTTCTACTAATTATTTTACATTGGTCAAATAAGTCATGGAAGGCATTTAATAGTTCATCAAATGATAAATCTGCATCAATTAAATTTGTTACCTCCTCTCCGATGGCCATTAGGGCATAATGAGCAACTTGCTCGGTGTTGGACTCCTCTTCTTCGGACGCACTTGAGTCATCTCACGTTGCTTTGAGCGCCTTCTTCTTTGATGTTCTCTTCTTGGCTTGGGAACAATCACTTTTGTAGTGTCCCGGCTTTTTGCACTCGTAGCAAATAACTTGGTCCTTTTTGGGTTCAAATTTATTTTTTGTGTCATTTTTAAACTTGTTTCTCTTAATGAATTTTTTAAATTTCCTTGTTAGAAGTGCCAAGTCATCGTCACAGTCCTCATCACTTGAGTTTTCTCTCAAGTGGTCATCTAAAGTTCTAAGTGTTATATCCTTCTTGTTCTTTGGAAGGATGTCTTCTTGCTCTTCATGAGCCTTGCAAGTCATTTCATAAGTCATTAATGACTTTAGGGTCCCAACTCTTAGGAAGGGATCTTAGAATCTTATTTACGAGCTCAAAATCCGAAAAACTTTTACCGAGTCCTTTTAGACCATTGACGACATCCGTGAAATGGGTGTACATGTCGCCAATAGTCTCGCTCGGTTTCATTCGGAAAAGTTCAAAATAATGTATCAAAAGATTAATTTTTGACTCTTTCACTCTACTTGTGCTTTCATGAGTCACTTCGAGTATATGCCAAATATCAAACGCAGTTTCATAAATCGAAACATGATTGAACTTATTTTTATCAAGCGCACAAAATAAAGCATTTATACCCTTTGCATTAAGAGTGAAAGTCTTCTTCTCCAATTCATTCCAATCGATCATTGGAAGAGAAGACTTTGAAAATCCATTTTCGACAAGATTCCAAAGTTCAAAATCCATTGAAATAAGGAAGATCCTCATTCGGGTCTTCCAATAGGTGTAGTCCGTCCCATTGAACATGGGTGGACGTGTAATAGAGTGGCCCTCTTGGTTTCCGACATATATCATCTCTCTTGGGTTTTAATCCGTTTGAGAGTTAACCCCACTCTGATACCAATTGTTAGGATCAAGAGCACTAAGAGAGGGGGGTGAATTAGTGCAGCGAAAAAACTTTCGATGATTAAAACTGCATTTGTATGATGAAATCGTTTCCGACATAAAACCATTTTTGGAAACTTAACTTGAAAGCGAGTTCGTAAGGGAGTGCAGCAAAAGTAATAAAGAAGTAAAGCACACATATGGAGGTTTGAAGTAAGGTAAATAGCAAGAAGAAATGCAAACCAGAGAGCACCGCAATTTTAGAGTGGTTCGGTTAAACTTGACCTACATCCACTTTTGGCTTCCTCCTTCGATGAGGTCACTGACGTCCACTAGAGCCTTCCTTCAATAGGCGAAGGCCAACCACCCTTTTATAGTTTCACTCCTTTTGACGGGCTTAGGAGACAACCCTTACAGAATTTCCTCTCCTCTCTTGAAAGATCAAAACTTGGAAGAAAAGAGGGAGGAGAACTTCTAGCCTTTACAACACTTTTAAGCTCTAAAAATCACAAAGTAAGATTGGGCTTTCGGTGCCCTTTCATGCAAGAAAGGGTGGGGTTTATATAGGCCTCAAACTAGTTTGAATTTGGAGCTCAAAAATATTATCTCCTAGATTTTCGGGATCCTAGCGGTACTACCTCCAGACTGGGCGGTACGACCACTTGATAGAGCTCGGAGACCGAGCTCTGGCAGTGCCACCGCCTGATTGGGGCGGTTCCACCGCCCAGTCTCGCTCAGAGACTAAGCCCAAGCAGTGCCACCGCCTGACTGGGGCGGTTCCACCGCCTAGTTTTCTTGGGAGACTGAGCTCCTAGGCGGTGCCATCGCCGACCCAGGCGGTGCCATCGCCGACCCAGGCGGTGCCACCGCCGACCCAAGCGGTGCCACCGTCAGCCAAGAAATCTAGGTCCGAATAGGCTGATCCATTCGGCCCAATTTGGGTCTATAAAGGGCCCAATTGCCCCAGATTAAGTTAATTGGATCACCTCCCATTCCTAACTTAATCTTCATGCTAACTATGACATTTAAGACATTAACACTGCAACTCATGTTCCGGTGCGTCAATCACTTCTTCCGGCAAGCTTCCGGCGAACATCCGACGAACCCTCGGCGATGCTCCGGCGGACTTCCGGCAAACTCCTGGACTTGCGACGATCCTCTTAGCGAGTTCCGACAAGCTTCTTTGGCAAGCTCCTGGACTTCTCGGATTTGTTCCCGTAGAACCTCCGACGACCGTCCGGACTTCCGTCGAACTCTCGAACCCCCAACGTGATCTTGGTCTTAACTCCGGTGCAATACCTGCTGCATGTCTTACTGCCATTGTAGTTAATCCTACACACTTATCTCAACATATGGATTAGATAACCAAATGACAATTGACTTCATCATCAAAATCCGAGATTCCACAAGAGAAATACCTAAAGCAATCATTTTTGTGTGCTAAGAAGTAAGTCCAAGTATATCTACTATAGTTGTCAATAATAACAAAGGCATAGTTGCTACCTCCTAGGCTTGATGTAGCAATTGGTCCAAACAAGTCCATATGGATCAATTGCAATGGTATAGAGGTGCTTATTTGATTCTTTGGTTTGAAACTACCTTTTATTTGTTTTCCTAGTTGACATGCATCACACACATTATCTTTAACGAACTTAATGTGAGGAATTCCTCTTACAAGTTCTTTAGATAAGATTTGAGAGATTAGTTTCATACTAGTATAACCTAATCTCCTATGCCAAAGCCAAGCATCGTCATTCAAAATCAACAAATACATTTCATTGCAAATATCATTAATGTTAATAGTGTATACGTTATTTTGTTTTAGTACAATCATAGATGTATTTTTGTATGGTTTTTCAATAATATAAGCATTAGATTCAAATTTAACAATATATCCTTTATCACACAATTAACTAATGCTCAAGAGGTTTTGCTTTAAGCCATCAACCAACAACACATCTTCAATAAAAAGATTGGATTTGTTACCTATGGTTCCTTTGCCAATGATTTTACCTTTGTTGTTATCGCCGAATGTGACATATCCTTCATCTAGACTAGTGAGCTTAGAGAATTAAGATGGATCTCCGGTCATATGCTTTGAGCATCCACTATCAAGGTACCATCTCTTGCTCTTAGCTTGTGATGGTATATTTTTCTACAAAAAAAGAATGATTTTTAGGTACCCATTTGACCTTGGGTGCCTCAAAAATCGATCTATATATCTTATCATGTTACATTGAGTTATTTGAGGTTCTTTTAGAAACCCAAATCAATCTATGTGGACTACATCTTTTAAGTGAACATTTATAGGTAATATGTCCGAGTTTGTAACTTTTGGCAATATATCCGAATTTGCAACAAAATTTGCATTTGGTGTGAGGTGAAACATGCAAGATCGAGCCTTTGTAGTGATTTTTAATATTTTGACTTGATAAAATATTATTAATATGGAAGTCGATAAGATGAGAGGAAAACACATATAAATTTATTTCATTGATATCTCTAGATAGGCTTTCAAGAGAAAGTTTAAAGAATCCGCTATATCTAGAAACAAATAAAAAATAATTTAAATGATTAATTCATCCATCGTAAAACTTATAAGATGATGATAAATCTTATCCTTGTTTATAAAACAATATCGATTAGCATAGCGGCTCTTATGAAGTGTGGTTGGTGAGGCAAAAGCGGAAGACAAGCACTTTACGAAACCTCCACATGCTTTTACTTCATCGTACCTTCTCTTGATCAGAGTGGTGGGTGGGTAGCCCCAGGAAATTTACCAAAGGGTAATTTTGGCAACCCAACAAAGACAATAAAGCGGAAAAAATAAAAGCGACAAGAACACCATATTTACGTGGTTTAGTCAATTGACCTACATCTACGGACGAAAGAGGAGCAAATCACTACTATAAAAGAGGGACTGTTACAAATGTCTTAGGAAGATGTTCCTAGGCCATAAAACACCCGAATCTATTAAACAAGAAAAACTCAAACTATAAGCCCAAACTATTTAACTGAGTGTAGACTTAAACCCAAAGCAAACACTTAGGTTTTTCTTGTGGTGCATCTGACTTCAAAGCCCAGACCCTTATTTATAGTTTAAATAGGAGATACCAAACTTGATTTTCATGATGTGGGACTATATGGGACTTGCCAAACTAACAAATCTCCACCTTGGCATGTCCCAACAAAACTTGCTCTACCTTCTTCACAAAAGCCCCAATGGGCAATCACCAACAATAAACACCAACAAAGTCCAAGCACTGCTTAAACTTGTAAACCGGAAGAGGCTTCGTAAGCATATCAACTGGATTGTCCTTCGTATGAATTTTCTGAACAAGTACTTTCCCCTCAGCAATGGTATCACATTTGCATCTAATAATTTTCTTACCAGAAGGCGGCTTCACAAGATCCCAAGTTCTATTCCGATGGAGAGATTCAATTTCTTCATTCATCGTGATAGCAGAATTATCACAAGAAACTGTATTTGAGTAGGAAGTAGGCTCTGTTAGGATCAATAGCACTAAGAAGGGGGGGGGGTGAATTAGTGCAGCGGAAATTTTTCAGTGATTAAAACGAAAGCTGCGTTCGTTCGATAAAAACGATTTCGATGTGAAAGCCGATTCTAAGATTACTTTAACTTGAGATTAAGTGAGATAATATTAAAGTAGATCTATGAAGGCAGTTTGCAGTTTATGATGGAAAGCAGAATACAAGCGCAAATTGAAATGCGATGTTCGTACGATAAAAACCGATTTACGTCTAAACGCAGATTTAGAAAGTTCTAAACTTAGAAACTTATTCGTAAGATCGCAGAAGGCAGTAAACAATTATGATTGAAATCAAAATGTAAACATAAACTGAAATATGATGATCGTACGAAAAAAAGCCGATTTACGTCTAAACGCAGATTCGGAAAGTTCTGAACTTAGAAACTCGTTCGTAAAATCACAGAAGGCAGTAAGCTATTGAGAAGTTTGCAGTGAAGGTAAAATGCTTAAAGGAAATGCAAACCAAGATTTAGAGTGGTTCGGTCAATCTTGACCTACTCCACTTTTGGCTTCCTCCACCGACGAGGTCACCGACGTCAACTAGAGGCCTTCCTTCAATAGGCGAAGGCCAACCACCCTTTTACAGATTCACTCCTTTTGACGGGCTTAGGAGACAACCCTTACAGAAGTTTTCTCTCCTCTCTTTACAACTCAAACTTTGAAGAACAGAAGGAGGAGAACTTTTGGTCTTTACAACAGTTTTGAGCTCTAAGAATCACAGAAAGATATCAAGATTTCGAGTGTAAGTTGCTACCTTTCAGTGCTGAATGGGTGGGGTATTTATAGGCCCCAACCCAGTTCAAATTTGGAGCTCAAAACTATCAATTCTCGGAATTCCGGGATCAGGCAGTTGCACCTCCTGACTAGGGCGGTTGCACCGCCTGGCAGAGCTCGAAGACTGAGCCTCTGGGCGGTGCCACCTCTGTCAGGGGTGGTTGCACCTCTCTGCTAGAGCTCGAAGACCGAGCTCAGGCGGTTGCACCTCTTGACTAGGGTGGTTGCACCGCCTGGCAGAGCTCGAAACTTGAGCTCATGCGGTGCCACCTCTTGTCAGGAGAGGTTGCACCGCCCAGTCTCGCTCGGAGACTGAGCCCAGGCTGTTACACCTCCTGGCTGGGGCGGTTGCACCGCCCAGTCTCCTTGGGAGACTTAGCCCAAGCGGTGCTACCTCCTGGCTTGGGCGGTTGCACCTCCCACAGCAACCAGGGTCCGAATGGGTTGATCCATTCGACCCAATTTGGGTTTTTCAGGGGCCCAATTGCCCCAAGATTAAGCTAATGGAATCACCTCCCATTTTTAACTTAATCATTAGTGCTAACTACGATAAATCCTAAGACAATTTCTGCAGCTTGCTCCAGTGCGTCAATCGCTTCTTCCGGTGAGTTTCCGGCGAACTTCCGTCGATCATCCGATGAACCTTCGGTGATGCTCCTGCAGACTTCCGGCAAACTCCTGGACTTGCGACGATCCACTTGGCAAGTTCCAACGAGCTTCTTTGGCAAGCTTCTAGACTTCTCAGATTTGTTCCCGCAGAACCTCCGACGACTGTCCGAACTTCCGTCGAGCTCTCGAACTCCCAACGTGATCATTGTCATGACTCCGGCGCAACTCCTACTGCATGTCTTACTTTCATCGTAGTTAATCTTATACACTTATCTCAACACATAGATTAGACAACAAATGACAATTGACTTCATCATCAAAATCCGAGATTCAACAATCTCCTCCTTTTTGATGATGACAATCAATTGATAATGGAGTTAACCTTAACTCCCCCTGTCTATCTGCCATACTTGAGATAAGTCATTCTTGAATTTAAAACCTTATAAATTCAAGAGACATATTCCCATCATGATTCCTATCATAATGTATCTCTTTGAAGATGATGTCAAGGCTTGACATTCATTTTCAAATTTTACATTACAAGTTTGAATGATGGTAATAGTAGCAATTCATCATATTGTAAGATATCAACATGTAAAGCTGTGAAGTAAGATTTTGATATCATTACATGATGCACACATTTCTTATATTTTAGCAAGTGTTGCATTTCTATATATGGCATCTTTTCATATATCTCTTGATGATGCAGGCATGGCATAATCATAGCATCAGTGTTTATAGCATCAAATCAATTCATATATTTGTCCCTCTTTGTCATCAACAAAAAGCATGGTAGATGTGATACCAGGAGAACAATATACGCAAGTTATCAAGCATATAAAGGAAGGCATGATAAGTATAATGTTTTGAATACTTCTTCTCCTTGTATGTTATAATTCTTTGTGCATGAAGGAGAAAAGTCATTTTATCAAATCCATTTCGAAAAATATTTTTCATAAGAGTGTGTTTGATTTTTGTCATTCCAGCTGTTAAGCGAGTCCGAAAATGAGATGAATTCTTTCATGCATTCGGACCAGATTATGCTACAAAAACATTTCAACACATGGCAATCAAGTGATTTGATCATTCAATAAAGTTCGAAAAGTAATTTTAACTAGTTTAAGTATTCGGACACATCAACATTCCTAATTCTCTTCTTATAAAATCAAATTGTTCTTCACTTAGAGGTTTTGTAAAAATATCGGCTAGTTGATGTTTAGTATCAATGAACTCTATAATTACATCATGATTAGTAATATGATCTCGTATAAAATGATGTCTAATATCAATATATTTTGTTCTTGAGTGTTGTATAGGGTTCTTTGTTAAGCATATTGCACTTGTGTTATCACATTTAATGGGAATATTTTTAAGATGAACTTTATAATCTTTTAAGGTATTTTTCATCCATACAATTTGTGCACAGCATGCACTTGCTGCAATATATTCAGCTTCGGTTGTCGATAGTGCAACCGAGTTTTGTTTCTTAGATGACCAGGAAACAAGGGCATGTCCTAAGAATTGACATGTTCCTGATGTGCTTTTTCTATCTAATCTACAGCCAGCAAAGTCCGCATCAGCATAAACAATTAACTCAAGATTCTCTGATTTTGGGTACCATAATCCTAGATTTGTGGTACCATTAAGATATCTGAGTATTCTTTTAACTGCTTTTAGATGAGATATCTTAGGGTTTGATTGAAATCTAGCACAAAGTCCTACACTGAACATGATGTATGGTCTAGTTACAGTGAGGTAAAGTAAACTTCCTATCATACCCCTATAAGTTTTTTGATCGAAGCTTTCTCCACTTTCATCAATTTCTAACTTAGTGGAGGTGCTCATAGGAGTGTTAATAGCTTTTGAGTTATTCATATTAAACTTCTTTAGTAAATTCATAGCATATTTAGTTTGACTAATAAAGATGTCATTGCTTAGTTGTTTGATTTGTAAACCTAAGAAGAATGTTAACTCTCCCATTAAACTCATTTCGAATTCAAGACTCATAGTTTTAGCAAAAGATTCACAGAGAGATTCATTCGTAGAACCAAAGATAATATCATTAACATAAATTTGAACAATGAGAAAATTATTTTCAAAGTTCTTGATGAATAATGTAGTATCAACCTTGCCTTTTATGAAATTATTTTTAATAAGAAAAGAACTAAGTCTCTCATACCAAGCCTTTGGAGCTTGTTTTAAACCATAAAGAGCTTTAGTTAATCTAAACACATGATTAGGGAGACTATTATTTTCAAATCCAGGAGGTTGTTCAACATAGACTTCTTCGGAAATAAAGCCATTAAGAAAAGCGCTTTTAACATCCATTTGAAACAACTTAAAATTATTACTACTAGCGTAGGCAAGGAGCATCCTTATGGCTTCTAATCGAGCCACAGGAGCGAAGGTTTCTTCGTAATCGATACCTTCTTCTTGGTTGAAACCTTTGGCCACTAATCTAGCCTTGTTTCTAACCACGATACCATTTTCTTCTTGCTTGTTTCTAAAGACCCATTTAGTATCAATAACTAAATGGTCATTTGGCCTAGGAACAAGCGTCCACACCTCATTTCTCTCAAATTGATTCAATTCATCTTGCATTGCGATAATCCATGAATTATCTTTCATGGCTTCATCAACACATTTGGGTTCAATTTGGGAGAGAAAAGTAGCGTTGGCACAAAAATTTTTAAGAGAAGATCGTGTTTGAACCCCCTTTGATGTGTCTCCTAAGATTAGCTCCTTAGGATGAGCATCTACATACTTCCAATCCTTGGGTAAGGAAATCTGGGAAATGGATGCATCCAAGTTGCTAGTTGGAGACGGGGTTTCATTTAAATTCAAAGAATCAAAATTAACATCATCATCAAGATCATTTTTCCTAATTTCGAAAATCTCATTGAAAACAACATGAATGGATTCTTCAATAATTAAAGTTCTTTTATTGAAGATACGAAAAGCTTTAGAAACCGAAGAATAACTAAGAAAGATTCCTTCATCGGACTTAGCATCAAATTTTCCTAAGTTATCCTTTTCATTCAAGATAAAACACTTACGCCCAAAGACTTTAAAATATGAAACATTGGGTTTTTTGTTATTCCATAACTCATAAGGAGTTTTGGTGAGTAAGGGTCTTACTAGAACTCTATTCAAAATATAGCATGCAGTGTTTACGGCTTCGGCCCAAAAGTATTTGGGTAAGCTATGTTCATTCAACATGGTTCTTGCCATTTCTTGTAAATTTTGATTTTTTCTTTCTACTACCCCATTTTGTTGAGGATTTCTTGGAGTAGAGAAATTATGGTTGTATCCATTGAGTTCATAGAATTCTTGGAAATCATGGTTTTGAAATTCTCCACCATGATCACTTCTAATTGATGAAATCATAGAACCCTTCTCATTTTGAACAAGTTTACAAAACTTGGTAAAATATCTAAAGCATTCATTTTTCTGTTTTAAGAAATAGGTCCATGTATATCTGCTAAAGTCATCAACAATGACAAAGGCGTATTTGCTACCTCCTAGACTTGATGTAGAGATTGGTCCGAACAATAGTGTCATTCTTAATCTTGTTTCTTTTAATAATTTTTTTAAATTTTCTTGTTAGAAGTGCCAAGTCATCGTCACAGTCCTCATCACTTGAGTTTTCTTTCAAGTGGTCTTCCAAAGTTCTAAGTGTCATATCCTTCCTGTTCTTTGGAAGGATGTCTTCTTGCTCTTCATGAGCTTTGCAAGTCATCTCGTAGGTCATTAATGACCCAATTAGTTCTTCAAGAGGGAAGTTGTTTAAATCTTTCGCCTCTTGAATAGCAGTGACTTTAGGATCCCAACTCTTAGGAAGGGATATTAGAATCTTATTTACGAGCTCAAAATCCGAAAAACTTTTTCCGAGTCCTTTTAGACCGTTGACGACATCCGTGAAATGGGTAAACATGTCGCCAATAGTCTCACTCGGTTTCATCCAGAAAAGTTCGAAAGAGTGTAACAAAAGATTGATTTTTGACTCTTTCACTCTACTTGTGCCTTCATGAGTCACTTCGAGTGTGTGCCAAATATCAAATGCGGTTTCACAAATCGAAACACAATTAAACTCATTTTTATCAAGTGCACAAAATAAGGCATTCATAGCCTATGCATTAAGAGCGAAAGCCTTCTTCTCCAAATCATTCCAATCGATCATTGGAAGAGAAGACTTCGAAAAACCATTCTCGACAAGATTCCAAAGTTCAAAGTCCATAGAAATAAGAAAGATCCTCATTCGGGTCTTCCAATAGGTGTAGTCCATCCCATTAAACATGGGTGGACGTGTAATAGAATGGCCCTCTTGGTTTCCGGCGTAAGCCATCTCTCTTGGGTTTTAATCTGTTTGAGAGTTAACTGAGCTCTGATACCAATTGTTAGGATCAAGAGCACTAAGAGGGGGGGGGGGTGAATTAGTGCAGCGGAAATTTTTCAGCGATTAAAACGAAAGCTGCGTTCGTTCGATAAAAATGATTTCGATGTGAAAGCCGATTCTAAGATTAATTTAACTTGAGATTAAGTGAGATAACGTTAAAGTAGATCTATGAAGGCAGTTTATAGTTTATTATGGAAAGCAGAATACAAGCGCAAACTGAAATACGACGTTCGTACGATAAAAACCGATTTACGTCTAAACGCAAATTTAGAAAGTTCTGAACTTAGAAACTTATTCGTAAGATCACAGAAGGCATTAAACAATTATGATTGAAATCAAAACGTAAACGTAAACTGAAATATGATGATCGTACGAAAAAAGTCGATTTACGTCTAAACGCAGATTCGGAAAGTTCTGAACTTAGAAACTCGTTCGTAAAATCGCAGAAGGCAGTAAGCTATTGAGAAGTTTGCAGTGAAGGTAAAATGCTCAAAGGAAATGTAAACCAAGATTTAGAGTGGTTCGGTCAATCTTGACCTACTCCACTTTTGGCTTCCTCCACCGACGAGGTCACCGATGTCAACTAGAGGCCTTCCTTCAATAGGCGAAGGACAACCACCCTTTTACAGATTCACTCCTTTTGACGGGCTTAGGAGACAACCCTTACAGAAGTTTTCTCTCCTCTCTTTACAACTCAAACTTTGAAGAACAGAAGGAGGAGAACTTTTGGTCTTTACAATAGTTTTGAGCTCTAAGAATCACAGAAAGATATCAAGATTTCGAGTGTAAGTTGCTACCTTTCAGTGCTGAATGGGTGGGGTATTTATAGGCCCCAACCCAGTTCAAATTTGGAGCTCAAAACTGTCAATTCTCGGAATTCCGAGATCAGGCGGTTACACCTCCTGACTGGGGCGGTTGCACCGCCTGGCAGAGCTCGAAGACTGAGCCTCTGGGCGATGCCACCTCTGTCAGGGGCGGTTGCACCTCTATGCCAGAGCTCGAAGACTGAGCTCAAACGGTTGCACCTCCTGACTGGAGTGGTTGCACCGCCTGGCAGAGCTCGAAACTTGAGCTCAAGCGATGCCACCTCTTGTTAGGAGAGGTTGCACCGCCCAGTCTCACTCGGAGACTGAGCCCAGGCGGTTGCACCTCCTGGCTGGGGCGGTTGCACCACCCAGTCTCCCTGGGAGACTTAGCCTAGGCGATGCTACCTCCTGGCTTGGGCGGTTGCACCTCCCACAGCAACCAGGGTTCGAATGGGTTGATCCATTCGGCCCAATTTGGGTTTTTCAGGGGCCCAATTGCCCCAAGATTAAGCTAATGGGATCACCTCCCATTTTCAACTTAATCATTAGTGCTAACTATGATAAATCCTAAGATAATTTCTGCAGCTTGCTCCGGTGCGTCAATCGCTTCTTCCAGCGAGTTTCCGGCGAACTTCCGTCAATCATCCGATGAACCCTCGGTGATGCTCCTGCGGACTTCCGGCAAACTCCTGGACTTGCGACGATCCACTTGGCAAGTTCCGACGAGCTTCTTTGGCAAGCTTCTGGACTTCTCGGATTTGTTCCCGCAGAACCTCCGACGACTGTCCGAACTTCCGTCGAGCTCTCGAACTCCCAACGTGATCATTGTCATGACTCCGGCGCAACTCCTGCTGCATGTCTTACTTTCATCATAGTTAATCCTGCACACTTATCTCAACACATAGATTAGACAACAAATGACAATTGACTTCATCATCAAAATTCGAGATTCAACAGGCTCACCAACTTCACTTGTTTCTTCTGCAATAGACAAAGCATATGCAACTAAATTTGCATATCTTTGTGGTGGTCGAATATCTCTCTGTGGTCTATCCTTGGCTATAGAATATTGCTCTTCCTCTGGATCATCTTTGTTAGTAGATTCGGGACCATCTACTAGTATTCTTTGAGTAGAAGAGTTCAACTTAAAAGAATATGAACTACCAATCTCAAGCTCCACCTGCTTCTGCGCACTGTCATTTGTACAACTAGTATATTCCTCTTTTGATGATAACATAGACAATTCATCAAAAGTAACATCTCTACTGATTATAAATTTTAGGGATTTGGGATTAGAACACCATAATCTGTATCCTTTCACCCCAGAAACATACCCAAGGAAAATACACTTTTTAGCTCGAGGCTCTAATTTTCCTTCATTTACATGCATGTATGCTGGACACCCAAAAATTTTTAAATCAGAATAATCAGCAGGAGTACCTGACCAAACTTCCTCCGGAGTTTTAAAATTAAGTGTCGTAGAAGGAGCGCGGATGATAATGTAACAGGCCATATTAATCGCATCTGCCCAAAAGTCCTTTGTCAACCCTGTATTTGAGATCATACACCTTGCTTTCTTTAAGAGTGTTCTGTTCATACGTTCGGCCACACTATTTTGCTGAGGCGTCATCCTAACAATGCGATGCCGAATAATTCCTTCATTTTTGTAGAATTCATTAAAGTCACTTTCACAAAATTTCATGTCATTATCTATTCGAAGCCGCTTAATATGTTTACATGTTTGCTTCTCAATCAAAGCCTTCCATTATTTAAAGATTAAAAAAATATTATTTTTATGCTTCAGAAAATAAACTCAAACTTTTCTAGAATAATCGTCAATGAAAGTCGACATATACCTGGCACCACCCTTAGACTGAACACGAGCTGGACCCCAAAGGTCTAAATGAATATAGTCAAGAGTACTTTTCATTTTGTAAACTACCAGAGAATTGAAGCTGACTCTTTTCTGCTTTCTAAAAATACAGTGTTCACAAAAATCTAGTGACCCAGTACTCTGTCCATAAAGAAGACCCCTTTTGCTCAATATGCTCAAACCTTTTTTACTCATATAACTCAAATACATATATCATAATTTGGTGGTGTCAAAATCGGACAATGATGATGATGAGACTGCAACTGAGCCTGTGACAGTAGTTCCCTGCAAAATATACAAGCTACCAGACCTACAAGCTTTCCTAACAATAAGAGCACTTCTAGAAACTTTCATAACTCCACATTCAGCTGTGTATTTACACCCAAGGGTCTCTAGGGTGCCTAAAGAGATGAGATTCTTTTTTAAATTAAGAATATGTCTAACATTAGTGAGCGTCCTCACAATACCATCATGCATTTTAATTCAGATTATTCCTCTACCAGCAACATCACACACGACATTATTGCCCATCAAAACAATTCCACCATTACAAGATTCATATGTGGAAAACAAATCTCTATTGTGACACATATGATAAGAACAACCCAAATCTAAAATCTATTCATTTTTAGACCTCGTCCTATCATCAGTAGCAAAGAAAATATTTCCATCATTCTCATCAGCTGCTACACTAGCTTCAGCAAACTCAGTAGTTTTCTCAATAATTTTTTTCTTTTACTTTAATTTATTTTTTAATTTAAAGCAATCAGCATTAATGTGCCCCATTTTATGACAATATCTGCATTCCAAATTTCTATGTCTGGATTTAGATCGAGATTTAGATCTACTACTATCAAATTCTCTTCTATCTGCTACTTAGATTTTAGTGCAGATTTAATTTCCTGATATGAAATTGTTTCTTTTCCATAAATCATAGTATCATGGAAATACTTAAAATATTGGGGAAGAGAACACAAAAGTAATAGGGCCTTATCCTTGTCATCAATTTTCGCATCTATATTCTCCAAATCCATAACTAAGGAATCAAATTTATCAAGATGTGAGAGTATAGATGTACCTTTAGTCATCCGAAGCATATACAAACTCTGCTTCAAGTAGAGACGATTCTCTACTATCCTCTTCATATATAAGTTTATCCCACATGCTTTTAGCCGTAGTCTCCATAGCTACCTCTCGTAAAACCTCATTAGAGAGATTTAGAATAATGCTTGATCGGGCCTTCTTATCCATACCCGCAAGATCTTCCTTTGACGTACCATCTGAAATATTTTTAGCTCCCTGTAGTGTCAAATTAACTCCGTCTTGAATCAGAATGGCCTCCATCTTGAGTTGCCACATGCCGAAGTTGACATTTCTATCGAATTTCTCGATAACGATCTTTGTTATTGTTATCGTTACCGTTACCAAAAGATCCCGAAACCAGGCTCTGATACCAGTTTGTTAGAACTAGCCCCAGGACCCAACAAAGACAATAAAGGGAAAAAATAAAAATGACAAGAACACCATATTTACGTGGTTCGGCCAATTGACCTACATCCACGGACGAAAGATGAGCAAATCACTACTATAAAAGAGGGACTATTACAAATGCCTTTGAAAGATGTTCCTAGGCCATAAAACACCCAAATCTATTAAACAAAAAAACCCAAACCATTTAACTGAGTGTGGACTTAAACCTAAAGCAAATACTTAGGTTTTTCTTGTGGTGTATCTGACATCAAAGCTTAGACCCTTATTTATAGTTTAAACAGGAGATACCAAACTTAATTTTCTTGATGTAGGACTAGGTGGGACTTACCAAACTATCAGT
Organism: Musa acuminata AAA Group; assembly: GCF_036884655.1. NCBI lineage: Eukaryota > Viridiplantae > Streptophyta > Magnoliopsida > Zingiberales > Musaceae > Musa > Musa acuminata. The sequence goes on along the minus strand of NC_088335.1, from coordinate 14,051,049 downwards.
GCATGACTTGTATCATCGTCTTAATCAAAAGGCAAAAAAAATGAGTTCTCGCTGTATCAGCCTCTGAATCATCTGACTAAGATGGCAGGGCGCTCTAAAGCAAGGTGGCTAGCGTTGTAAAGCAACACATTAATGGAGCACCACGGCCCTCCAACAAAGGCAAGATGTTGTCATCAATGCTATCAACATCTAAAGACGGACGTTTCCATAAGTGTGATCTATGTAAGTTTTTAACGCAGGATTTCTTCCTCTCCGGTATTCTTTTAATTATATTTGTCAATGCTATCGTATTTTAAAATTTTAATCAATAGATTAGACATTATATATTAATTTATATTATTTAACGCCATTAATTTAGTCTCACATTCATTCAAGGTGAGAGGCGACTTGAGTTAATTTATAAAAGTTAAATAGGGATTTATTTATTATGAATTAAGATTTAAGTATTTTTAATGCTATCAGTTTAGATTCATCAAATTAATAAATCAATTGTCTCATTAAACTAGAAATTAATAATAGTTTCAAAGTCAACATTATATTGAGCATATCTTGAATTCTCAGATTAAGCTACGTCATAGCGTTGATTATGTAATCAAAAAGGGATTGTGACATTATATGATTCATAAAGTTAGAGCTGATGAGAAGACTATCGCCGAGTCATATCATCTAACCTTAAATAAATTAGATATAACAAAAATACGACGTAATCATCCGAGATTGTACACTATCATAATGTATCATTATCATCTTAAAATGGGATGTATGTAGTCAATCGAAGGTCTCATTGCTTCTGACCGCTTCACAACAGCTTTTCCTGTGACACATTGGAGCCACTCCATGGTTATGCCACTGAATCCTCCTCCACTCATCATACATTTAAAATAGTTATTAATATATTTGATAATTAGTATTTTATTATAAAATCTATCTTGCTACTTCTCCGAATGTAATTGGAAAACACACCTCTCACCCCTCCTGCGATTGTGGAGGAGCAATTGGATCTGTTCGCTCCTTCATAGTCTACTGTTAGTGTAAATAATTTTAAGTCATGGTCTCGGGACCGACGCGGTTTGGTTCAGATCCGAATGATGAGGGATCTTTTTAGGATGATCCTTGAGACTGCAGAAGACCGACTGCGGTGGTCCGATCGCGAAGAGATCACCGTTTCCTCCGAGAGGGGGCTCCTCGTTTGGGCGTTTAGTGGGAGGCCTCCGTCTTCGCACCTGCACACAGGTCGGGTCGGGAGAGCTCGGCCCGATCCCTCCAACGATCAAGTTAGTGAATAGTCGCGGGGGGATTTTTGGTTGTCTTCCCTCCTCCCTATTTTCTCGGAGCGCGAGGGTCTTTATAGTGAAGGTTACCGTTGCCTGATGTGCCCGCTTGCATGGAGTAGGATCGTACTCCTGGTAACGTCTGACATCGACGTTGGTGTGGCGTGAAGGATCGAGCCTGAGTAGGATGTTAATGTGCCTTGGTCGGCGTTTCGGTCCATGTTGACTAGGTGCTGTTAGGTTAACAGAGGCCCGAGGCGTCATCTGGGGCAGCTAACGTTAACCCGAGTCTTATCGCCATTATTACCCTCATCATATTCCCCCCCCCCCCCCCCTGAAGGAAGCTATACGTTGGTTGTTGTAAAGGGGGGTCCGAGGCATGGCTTTAGCTTTAAGAAACTATCCCTACCGGGCGGTTGCCGATCTATTGCCAAGGGTGTGGGAATCGTGGAGTTTAGTAACTAAGGAGGGTTGGGCGTGGAGTGGTGGTCCTGGGTAGTATGCAGCCGAGGAGCATGACTCAGGCAGGCAGGCCACGCAGAGGTTGTGGTCTCGAGCAATATGCAGTTGAGGAGCACGACTCAGTCGGGCAAGCCGAGCAGAGGTTGTGGTCTCGGGCGACATGCAGCCGAGGAGCACGACTCAAGCGGGCAGGCCGCGCAGAGGTTGTGGTCTCGGGCAACATGTAGCCAAGGAGCACGACTCAGTCGGGCAAGCCGAGCAGAGGTTGTGGTCTCAGGTGACATGCAGCCGAGGAGCACGACTCAGGCGGGCAAGCCGCGTAGAGGTTATGGTCTCGGGCAACATACAACCGAGGAGCACGACTCAGGCAGGCAGGCCGCATAGAGGTTGTGGTCTCGGGCGACATGCATTCGAGGAGCACGACTCAAGCAGACAGGCCACGCAGAGGTTGTGGTCTCGGGCGACATGCAGCCGAGGAGCACGACTCAGGCGGGCAGCCCGAGCAGAGGTTGTGGTCTCGGGCGACATGCAACCGAGGAGCACGACTCAGGTGGGCAGGCCACGCAAAGGTTGTGGTCTCGGCCGACATGCAACCGAGGAGCACGACTCAGACGGGCAGGCTATGCAGAGGTTGTGGTCTCGGGCAACATGCAGCCGAGGAGCACGACTCAGGGGGGCAGGCCGCGTAGAGGTTGTGGTCTCGGGTGATATGCAGCTGAGGAGCACGACTCAGGCAAGCAGGCTGCACAGAGGTTGTGGTCTTGGGCAACATGCAGTCGAGGAGCACGACTCAGGCGGACAAGCCGCACAAAGGTTGTGGTCTCGGGCAACATGCAGCCGAGAAGCACGACTCAAGCGGGCAGGCCGCGTAGAGGTTGTGGTCTCGAGCAACATGCGGCCGAGGAGCACGACTCAAGCGGGCAGGCCGCGTAGAGGTCGTGGTCTCGGGCGACATGCAGCCGAGGAGCTACTTGGCTAGGACCAACAAGGTAGTGATGCGCAGATGCGAGCGGGCACGTCCTTTCCTACCCGTGCAGGAGCCTAAGGGACAGTCACTTTAAGGGGTCATCGATTTTCGAGAACGAGAAGACCAGCACTTCAGCGTCCGCGCCGCACGTCCGTTGGCTGCCACGTCAAGCCATATTTATTGCGAAGTGACGTTTGGTCTGCCTGACGTAACGTGCTCCAAGAGAGGAAGGGTCGTTTTTTGCGGGACTTTGTCTATAAATAGCGTGTAATTGGTTCCTCGCACGTCTCCTTACTTACATTTGTTCAGTCGCTTCTCCGACTTCCATCGCTTCGTTCCGTCGGCCGTCCTACTTCCCCTTCCAAAGGTCAGTAAGGATGGCATCCCCTTCCTCTTCGTCCTTGCCTTATTCGCCTCCCTCTGGCAATGTCGGAGAAAGAATGCTACTGTTGAGCCCCAACTCGTCATCCGACGAGAAGGCGGCGCGGGCCCTCGAAACGCTCATGTGGCCCCACGACCTCGCCTCCACTATGAGCGAGTCGTTGCTTGGCTACCTCCGAGGCCGTTACGGTATCCCGGAGGAATTTGTGCTTACTGCCCCTGAGCCGGGGCAACGAGCATATGACCCTATCCCGAAGGGTTTCGCTCTAACCTTAGACGCCTTTAAGGTTGGGTTGCGCCTTCCGTTGCACCTTGTCATCGGACTGGTTTGGGCCAAGTTTGGAGCCCAACCAGTGAGCTGAATTGGCCTAGGCGGTGGCACCGCCTAGGCTGGGCGGTGACACCTCCTGGGCTGGGCGATGGCACCGCTTGGCTGGGCAGTGGCATCGCTAGCATCGGGAACATAAGAGAATTCAAATTTTTGGAGCCCAAATTTGAATCCTCTTGAGGCCTATAAATACCCCTCAAGTCTCAGCTGAGAAGACAACTTTTTGAGCAGCAAGTGATTGAGAGAAAAGTCTTAGAAGAGTCTTTCCCTTTCTTGTTTTCAATTTGCTAGTGTTCACCACCTTCTTTCTTGCTGAAAATCTGTAAGAGAGTGAACCGCTTGTAAAAGTTGTAAGAGGGGTATTTACCCTTCCCTTCAAGAGATTTGCTAGTGGAAGGTGGGAGCCTCATCGAAGAGGGGCCTCGCAAGTGGATGTAGGTCATTTGACCGAACCACTGTAAAATCAGCGTAATCTCTGGTTTGCATTTACTTATTGTCATTTATATTACTGCAAACCATTTTCACTTTAATACTATACTACTTTATCTCCGTCTTACTTATCTCTTCAAGTTAAAACGCAATCAAAACGGTTTTAAACGAAAACGTTGCTTTTATCGTACGAAGTTTCCGAAAAGTATTTAAATCGTGAAAAGTTTATCGCACTTCACCGCTACACTAATTCACCCCCCCCTCTTAGTGCCGCTCCGATCCAAACAATTGGTATCAGAGCCACGTTTTTCTACCTTGGTTTAACACCCAAATAGAAATGGCTCTTTACGGCTTTCAAGAGGGTCACTCTCTCATTTGTCCTCCCTTTTTCAATGGGACGGACTACACTTATTGGAAAACTCGAATGAGAGTTTTCTTACTTTCTTTGGATTTGAATTTATGGCACATAGTCGAAAATGGATTTGAAATGTCTTCTCTTCTAATGAACCATTGGAATGATTTGGAGAAGAAGATGTTTTCTTTAAACGCAAAGGCTATGAATACCTTATTTTGTGCTTTGGACAAAAATGAGTTCAATCGGATTTCAACGTGCGAAACGGCTTTTGATATTTGGCGAACACTTGAAATCACGCACGAGGGAACTAGTAGAGTCAAAGACTCGAAAGTTAACATTTTAATACATGATTTCGAGCTTTTTCGAATGAAGCCGAGCGAAACCATTGTTGACATGTACACCCGTTTTACGAATGTCATCAATGGTTTACAAGCTCTTGGCAAATGTTTCTCGAATTTTGAACTTGTTAGTAAAGTTTTATGATCACTTTCTAAAGCTTGGGAATCAAAAGTAATGGCAATACAAGAAACAAAAGATTTAAATATTTTTCCACTTGAAGAGCTTATCGGCTCATTGATGACATATGAAATGGTGCGCAATACACATGATGAACACAATGAACACTTGAACCACCTTCCAAAGAATAGGAAGGATTTGGAACTCCGGACAAATGAATACCACTTGAGCGATGACTCAAGTGATGAGGACAATGATGAACTTGAATTTCGGACACCAAATCTTAATAAGTTCATTAAACAAAAATCTAAAATAAACAATGAACTTGAACGGAGGAAGAGGCCAAAGAAGAGGAAGGCAACCAAGGATGAATCAAAAACTTCCAAAGGTGAAACGGCGAATTGGGCTTTAACGGGCTTCGACTACAAGGTAAGTAACTCAACTCTCTTGAATTATTTTGAAATTACTTGATGTTTTCCATGATGCATTTTCTCTTTTCTTTTGAATAATTATTTTTCTTGAAAATTGTATGCATTATGTTAATAGAATAAAATGTTAGATTTAAATAATCATATATATGTGCTTGAGAAGCAAGAATGTGTATTTTGATGATTTCCATATTAACCTTCAATGATGATGCATGGTTTTTATATGGAAGGTTTGATGATTTTTTTTTAAAACCTTGCCTTTAGTTTTCAAACATGATGTATGTTTTTGACATAAGAACAAAACTTGAGCATGCTAATATAAAATCAATCACATAAATTAAAACTAAAGAAGTTTTAGTTATCTCTAAGAATCATTCAAAATTATGTTCAATGAAACCATTGCATAATGATGTAATGAAAATATTAAACATTTTGAAACCATGTTTTAGTGTCATGCATAATGATCATGCTTAATAAATTTCGAAATTATGCATATGAATCTTGTGATTTATGGATTATTGATTTTTACCATAATGAAAGTGCCTTATTAATCTTTGTTGTAATAAATCTTACACTTTCGGTTTTAAACACTATACATGTTTTTATTTGGTATAAGTGAAATAAAATCATATGAATTGAAACAACTAAAAAGAGGAAAATATTTTTTCCTTGAAAAATTATTTTTCTCTATCCTATTGATCTTGATGTTTATTATGATAAATCTGTTGAATCTCGTATTTTGATGATGAAACTACTTGATATATGTTTATGATTTAATCTGTGTTTTGAGTGACGCAGGATGCTTCGATCAGGATGAGACAATTAAAGCAGGAAAATCATGTTGTGCCGAAAGAACATGTCAGAAGATTGGACGTCGGGCCGGTGGATCGGTCGACGTATCGACAGAAGGCTTCGGGCCGTGGAATCGGGCATCGGGCCAAGAAGAGCGGGTATTGTGCCAAGGATATCGGAGTTGCGGAGTCAACTGGCCGATTGGGCAATAGGCTGCAGGAGAGGACGAAGCGCCGAAGAATCGGACGAAGCGTCGAGGGACCAATGACATGTCGGACAACTTGGTTAATTACTTAGGATTAATTGTCTCGATCGAAGTTTTGTTTTTGTTGTGCAGGGTTAACTACGATGAAAGTTAGACAAGCAACAGGAGTTGCACCGGAGTCAAGTTCATGATCACGTTGGGAGTTCGAGAGTTCGACGGAAGTTCGGACGGTCGTCGGAGGTTCTGCGGGAACAGATCCGAGAAGTCCAGAAGCTTGCCAAGCGAAGCTCGTCGGAACTCGCCAAGTGGATTTTTCGCAAGTCCAGAAGTTTGCCGAAAGTCCGCAGAAGAATCACCGAGGGTTCATCGGATGATCGACGGAAGTTCGCCGGAAACTCGCCGGAAGAAGCAATTGACGCATCGGAGCAAAGCTGCAGAAATTGTCTTAGATTTAATCGTAGTTAGCACATTGATTAAGTTGGAAAATGGGAGGTGATCCCATTAGCTTAATCTTGGGGCAATTGGGCCCCTGAAAAGATTGAAATTGGGCCGAATGGAGCTAACCATTCGGACCCTGATTGCACCAGGAGGTGCAACCGCCTAGGCCAGGAGGTGGCACCGCCTGGGCTAAGTCTCCCAGCGAGACTGGGCGGTGCAACCGCCCCAGCCAGGAGGTGCAAACGCCTGAGCTCAGTCTTCGAGCTAGACTAGGCGGTGCAACCTCCCTGACAGAGAGGTAGCACCGCCTGAGCTCGATCTTCGAGCTTTGGCAGAGAGGTGCAACCGCCTCAGTTAGGAGGTGGCACCGCCTGGGGCTCAGTCTCCGAGCCAGACTCAGGCGGTGCAACCGCCCCTGACAGAGAGGTGCAACCGCCTGGGCTCAGTCTCCGAGCTCTGCCAGGCGGTGCAACCTCTCCAGTCAGGAGGTGCAACCGCTTGATCCCGGAATTCCGGGATTTGATCGTTTTGAGCTCCAAATTTGAACTAGGTTGGGGCCTATAAATACCTCACCCATTCAGCACAGAAAGAGCAACAGATAGACACCGAAATCTTGATCTTTTCTGTGATTCTTAGAGCTCAAAATTGTGGTTAAGGCCTAAAGTTCTCCTCCCTCTATTCTTCAAGTTTTGAGTTGTAAAGAGAGGAGAGAAAGGTTCTGTAAGGGTTGTCTCCTGAGCCCGTCAAAAGGAGTGAAACTGTAAAAGGGCAGTTGGCCTTCGCCTATTGAAGGAAGGCCTCTAGTTGACGTCGGTGACCTCGTCGGTGGAGGAAGCCAAAAGTGGAGTAGGTCAAGACTGACCGAACCACTCTAAATCTCTGGTTTGCTTTTACTTTGAGCACTTTATCATTACTGCAAACCTCCTACATAGCTACTGCCCTCTGCGCTTTTACGAACGAGTCTCTAAGTTTTGTTCTTTCCGAATCTGCATTCAAACGTAAATCGGTGTTTTCGTACGATCTCTACATTGCAGTTTATGTTTACGTCCTGATTCAGTTTATAACTACAAACTGATTTCTACGCTTTTACGAACGAGTTTCTCTGCAGTTTACGTTTACGTCTTGATTCTGTTTATAACTGCAAACTGATTTCTGCGCTTTTACAAACGAGTTTCTTTGTAGTTTACGTTTACATTCCATTTATAACTGCAAACTGACTTCTGCGCTTTTACGAATGAGTGTCTAAGTTCAAATCTTTCTGAATCTACATTTTGACGTAAAACTGTGTTTAGACGCAAACTGCGCTTAGACGCAATCTGCGCTTAAGACGCAAACTGCGCTTAAACGCAAACTGTGCTTAGACGCAATCTGAGCTTCGATGCAATCTGCGCTTAGACGCAAACTGCGCTTAGACGCAATCTGAGCCTAAGACGCAAACTGCACTTAGATGCAAACTGTGCTTAGTCGCAATCTGTATTTAGATGCAAACTGCATTAAGACATAAACTGAGTTTAGACGCAAACTGCGTGCAGACGTAAACTGCGCTTAATCTTAAGTTATCTTAGAATCGGCTTTTACATCAAAATCGTTTTTTATCGAACGAACGTAGCTTTCGTTTTTAATCGCTGAAAGATTTCCGCTGCACTAATTCACCCCCCCCCCCCTCTTAGTGCTCTCGATCCTAACAATTGGTATCAGAGCGGGGTATTTCTCATTTCGGATTTACACCCGAGAGAAATGGCTCTTCAAGAGGGCTTTTCGGTCTTTCGTCCACCGTTCTTTAACGGATTGGACTATACTTATTGGAAAACTCGAATGAGAGTTTTCTTGATTTCTCTAAATCTGGATTTATGGAATATCATTGAAAACAGTTTTCAACTTCCCTCTAAACCGACGAACGAATGGTCGGATTTGGAGAAGAAGTATTTCTCTTTAAACGCAAAGGCTATGAATGCCTTATTTTGCGCTTTGGACAAAAATGAGTTCAATCGGATTTCTACGTGCGAAACAGCTTTTGACATTTGGCGAACACTTGAAATCACGCACGAGGGAACTAGTAGTGTCAAAGACTCGAATGTTAACTTTTTATTGCATGATTTCGAGCTTTTTCGAATGCAACCAAGCGAGACTATAGGCGACATGTACACCCGTTTCACGGATGTCGTCAATAGTTTAAGAGCTCTTGGAAAATGTTTTTCGGACTTTGAACTCGTAAACAAGATTTTACGTTCTCTTTCTAAGAAGTGGGATTCAAAAGTAACTGCAATACAAGAAGCTAAAAACCTGAACAACTTACCACTTGAAGAACTAATTGGTTCATTGATGACATATGAAATGGTGCACAATGCACATGATGAACATGTTGAACACAATCACCTTCCAAAGAACAGGAAGGATTTGGAACTCTGGACAAATGAATGCCACTTGAGTGATGACTCAAGTGATGAGGACAATGATGAACAAACCAACCTTCCAAAGAACATGAAGGATTTGGGACATAGAACATTTGAAGACCACTCGAGCGTAAGCTCAAGTGATGGTGAACTTAAACTACAAATGAAACGAAAATTAAAAAGCAAAAAGAATGGAACTACTTGCTTTAAACGCAAGAAGAAGAACAAAAATTGGGATGAATCGAGCTCCTCTGAAGACGAGAAAGTCAACAAAAGCGAGGCGGCAAACTACGCCTTACCAGCCTACGACATTGAGGTAATTAAAATGCCTTTGGTTTATTTTAAAATTACTTGATGCCTTCATGATATATTTTCTTTTTTAGTTTAGAATTAATTTTCTTGAAAATTACATGTTTAAAAATAAAAATACAAAAATTATGATCATGTTGATAATTTCAAAAATGATAATATTGCATGATAAACAAACAAAATGATTTTGATCATGGTTAAGAAGTAATAATGTGTATCATGTTTGATTAACATTGTTGAATGAAATCACGTTTGATTTAAAGTAATGCATAAAGATGTAATATTAAATGGTTATTAACAATTTTATGCATGAGATTTTAAGTTATCCATGATCATGAGCCTGTTTGATCTTCTTGATTTAATTTCAAGATCTATAGCAAAAATCATGTCTGAATATATGAAAGTGTTAATTTCATTTTCAGATTCACTTAACAATTGGTATCCTAACAATCAGATTTTCTCATACACTTATGAAAAATATTTTTCTAAAATGGATTTGATGAAATGATTCCTGCTTATAAATTCCATCTTGAAATATGAATGATAGTGTTTTTGCTTGCGAAGATTTGTTTCACATTCATATCTCCTATGATTCATGTGCAGAAAAAGAATTTATAAATCATAATACAATGAGATTTCTTATGCAAAAATAAAGTGCCTTTGTGATTCTTTGCTAAAGAGAATAATCATAATCATGATCTTGATAATTATAACATGAAGCTCTTTATAAATCAAGATTGTTCATTATGCTCCCTACATTTATCAAAAAGGAGTTCTTCAAATGAATTGCAAATCAATGAAGTGTCATATTGATATCTTGAAACTTGGAATATTTTAAAATGTGATCTTGATAAGAATATTTTAAGTTGCTCTTTGTACTATATCTTTTCGAATGAATCATGAGCCTTGATATCATATATTTCATAATACAAGATTTCTTTGCCTTATGTCTTGAACTTTCATGCTTATCTTAATTTGGCATATAAAGACTAAGGCATGCTTAGATGAAAAAGAATCTCTTAAAAAAAAAAAATGCTTTTCCCATCTGATCGAGATTAATGATTTCATGATATTTTGTAAATCTCGAAATTAATTTTAATGACTTGATTATGAATTTCAAGTTAATGATTTGATTTGAATAAGTTTTATCTAAATCATAATCTTGATCTTGCAAAATTAAAGTCACAAATAATATCTTGTGGTATTCATGAATTGATACTCACAATATGAAAGCATTGATATTCATGACTTGAATTGGATTGAAACATTGTATGCTTAAATTAATCATTCTCCTATATTTCAAAAATTCCTTAAATGCCTTATGTGATGATTGAAAACTAACTTGCTTTATGATGAATCACAAATAATGACTTGATCTATGATGTAAATGCCTTGAAATGATTGAAATATTTAACACTTTTATGCTCTTCCCCCTACTTTCTTCTTGTTTTCAATGATAAAATAGGGAGAAGTTTTGATCATGCATGGTAGGATATAATTTGACAAAATTGATACCATCATGATATGAAACATTTATGATGTGCAATTATGCATGCAATACTTGTGCTTTCTAATTATGATGTGATGTATTGCATATGATGTAAATCATGATTTAAAATGCTATGAGTGCCAAGTTACACATTTTGAGAAGAAATTGTTATATTGAAACATTAATGTAATTATGAATGGTGATATGATATCATGCATGTAATACTTCAACTTATGATAATGATGCATGCAATGATAAAATATTCATAATGAAAAATTATCTTGACATTCATAACTTGATTATTCATCCTTTGTCATGATTTTGAAATCGTTGTAAAAGGAAAAAAGAACTACAAAACTGTATTCTCTCTTTCTTTTTTACAATGACAAAGGGGGAGATAGCTAGCTTGTACAAGTCAAGAAGATGCAAAAACTTGATTGCTAGCTTGCCTATCTTAAGTAGCAAAGACTGCTAACTTGCTTATTTCAAGAAGAAAAATTGTCTTCTTGAACATCACTATCTTGAATATCTCAAGAAGCAAAACTTGCAATTTACACATTGCAATAGGAAGCAAGAATCATGAGCTTACACAAGAAAGCTATCTTGCATTTGCTTTCAAAATCTTTGCTAGCTTATATATTGTGAAACTTGTATATCGTAAAAACTGCTAGCTTGTTGGTCTAAAGAGAGCAAAATTTTCAAGAAGCAAGAGTTGCCTTCTTGAACATCTCTAATTTGCTAGCTTGCATGATGTAGAACTTGCTATCTTGAACATTACCAAAAGTGCTATCTTATATGCTATAAAACTTGCATATCTAAAACTTGATAGCATGAATGTTCTAAGCATGATGTAACACTTGCTAAATCTTCTAGCTCCAAGATTGCATGATGATAAAACTTGATACTATGTTTTTCATGCAATGAGTTGAATCTATATCACAAACGATTGATAGTGATACTTCTCCTTTTTGTTGATAACAAAGGGGGAGAAGTATGTTGATGACATGACATGTGATGCATAAGTTTATGCATATGTTCATGTTGACGTGTTGCAAGTATTCATGATGAATATTGCAATGACTTGAATTCAGTTTGAATTCAAGGTTCTATCAATATGGCATATTGATATGGGGAGTTTGTTTAAACTCCGGGAGTTAAGTTTAACTCCGTCATCAAGTGGTTGTCATCATCAAAAAGGGGGAGATTGTTGAATCTCGTATTTTGATGATGAAACTACTTGATATATGTTTATGATTTAATCTGCGTTTTGAGTGACGCAGGATGCTTCGATCAGGATGAGACAATTAAAGCAGGAAAATCATGTTGTGCCGAAGGAACATGTCAGAAGATTGGACGTCGGGCCGGTGGATCGGTCGACGTATCGACAGAAGGTTTCGGGCCGTGGAATCGGGCATCGGGCCAAGAAGAGCGGGTATTGTGCCAAGGATATCGGAGTTGCGGAGTCAACTGACCGATTAGGCAATAGGCTGTAGGAGAGGACGATGCGCCGAAGAATCGGACGAAGCGTCGAGGGACCAATGACATGTCGGATAACTTGGTTAATTGCTTAGGATTAATTGTCTCGATCGAAGTTTTGTTTTTGTTGTGCAGGATTAACTACGATGAAAGTTAGACAAGCAGCAGGAGTTGCGCCGGAGTCAAGTTCATGATCACGTTGGGAGTTCGAGAGTTCGACGGAAGTTCGGACGGTCGTCGGAGGTTCTGCGGGAACAGATCCGAGAAGTCCAGAAGCTTGCCAAGCGAAGCTCGTCGGAACTCGCCAAGTGGATCGTCGGAAGTCTAGAAGTTTGCCGGAAGTCCGCAGAAGAATCACCGAGGGTTCATCGGATGATCGACGGAAGTTCGCCGGAAACTCGCCGGAAGAAGCGATTGACGCATCGGAGCAAAGCTGCAGAAATTGTCTTAGATTTAATCGTAGTTAGCACGTTGATTAAGTTGGAAAATGGGAGGTGATCCCATTAGCTTAATCTTGGGGCAATTGGGCCCCTGAAAAGATTGAAATTGGGCCGAATGGAGCTAACCATTCGGACCCTGATTGCACCAGGAGGTGCAACCGCCTAGGCCAGGAGGTGGCACCGCCTGGGCTAAGTCTCCCAGCGAGACTGGGCGGTGCAACCGCCCCAGCCAGGAGGTGCAACCGCCTGAGCTCAGTCTTCGAGCTAGACTGGGCGGTGCAACCTCCCTGACAGAGAGGTAGCACCGCCTGAGCTCGGTCTTCGAGCTCTAGCAGAGAGGTGCAACCGCCTCAGTCAGGAGGTGGCACCGCCTGGGGCTCAGTCTCCGAGCCAGACTCAGGCGGTGCAACCGCCCCTGACAGAGAGGTGCAACCGCCTAGGCTTAGTCTCCGAGCTCTGCCAGGCGGTGCAACCTCTCCAGTCAGGAGGTGCAACCGCCTGATCCCGGAATTCCGGGATTTAATCGTTTTGAGCTCCAAATTTGAACTGGGTTGGGGCCTATAAATACCCCACCCATTCAGCACAGAAAGAGCAACAGATAGACACCAAAATCTTGATCTTTTCTGTGATTCTTAGAGCTCAAAATTGTGGTTAAGGCCTAAAGTTCTCCTCCCTCTATTCTTCAAGTTTTGAGTTGTAAAGAGAGGAGAGAAAGGTTATGTAAGGGTTGTCTCCTGAGCCCGTCAAAAGGAGTGAAACTGTAAAAGGGCAGTTGGCCTTCGCCTATTGAAGGAAGGCCTCTAGTTGACGTCGGTGACCTCGTCGGTGGAGGAAGCCAAAAGTGGAGGAGGTCAAGACTGACCGAACCACTCTAAATCTCTAGTTTGCTATTACTTTGAGCACTTTATCATTACTGCAAACCTCCTACATAGCTACTGCCCTCTGCGCTTTTACGAACGAGTCTCTAAGTTCTGTTCTTTCCGAATCTGCATTCAGACGTAAATCGGTGTTTTCGTACGATCTCTACATTGCAGTTTACATTTACGTCTTGATTCAGTTTATAACTACAAACTGATTTCTGCGCTTTTACGAACGAGTTTCTTTGCAGTTTACGTTTACGTCTTGATTCTGTTTAAAACTGCAAACTGATTTCTGCGCTTTTACAAACGAGTTTCTCTGCAGTTTACGTTTACATTCCATTTATAACTGCAAACTGACTTCTGCGCTTTTACGAACGAGTGTCTAAGTTCAAATCTTTCTGAATCTACGTTTTGACGTAAAACTGTGTTTAGACACAAACTGCGCTTAGACGCAATCTACGCTTAAGACGCAAACTGCGCTTAAACGCAAACTGCGCTTAGACGCAATCTGAGCTTCGAAGCAATCTGTGCTTAGACGCAAACTGCGCAAACTGCGCTTAGACGCAATCTGAGCCTAAGACGCAAACTGCACTTAGATGCAAACTATGCTTAGTCGCAATCTGCATTTAGACGCAAACTGCATTAAGACATAAACTGAGTTTAGACGCAAACTGCGTTTAGACGCAAACTGCGTGCAGACGTAAACTGCGCTTAATCTTAAGTTATCTTAGAATTGGCTTTTACATCGAAATCGTTTTTTATCGAACGAACGCAGCTTTCGTTTTTAATCGCTGAAAGATTTTCGCTGCACTAATTCACCCCCCCCCCCCCTCTTAGTGCTCTCGATCCTAACAAAATCTATGTATACCATTTTGAATCTCTTGAAAGTAATGTTGATATTTTGATGATTTTGACGATTTAAATTTGAAATGAGTTTTATCAAAATCATGATATTGATTTTTTGGAATAACATGAGATTACCTTTGATGATCATTTTGATTCATGGAATTTTGGATTCATGACTTGGTCTTACATTTGTTTATGAGATGGTTGAAATCTTTGTACGTTTGAATTCTTCCCTTCTCCTTTCAATTTATGCATGTTATATGTTAAAGATTTAAAACCATGTTTTGGTATCATGCATATCTAAGAAATATTGATGTGATAAATTGAATAAGTTGAAAATGAATGATGATTTTTCTCTTGAATATAACTTGTGATATTTTTTATATAAATCATCATTTTGATTTCTCAACATTCGATACATGAGATTTTATTATAAATCAAAATTTCTCATTAATCGATCTTCTACGATTTTACTTGATATTCTCTTGAGAGGAGATTTTCTAAATTAATCATGATTTTTCCTTGTGAGTTCTTGGAGTTATTACTTGATTTTTCTTTTAAAACAAGATCTCTTCTTTGTACTCCTATGATTTTTCTTGATATTTTATTTAAAGAAGATATTTACTATATGAATCTTGTCTTTTGGTATTCAAATGATTTTATCCTTCATGACATGATTTCTTTGTATTTATGGCTTGCATGGCTTGAAATGTTTTGGTATAATGCATGCAATGATGAAATATTCATAAAGTTAAAATGATGTATGCAATACTTATGATAATGATGTACATGATGTATTTATTGTATATGATGTGTATCATGAATGCTTTAAATGATGAATGTTTGGTATCATGATCAACATGTTGATAAATGCTTAAAAATTTTAATGTTTGAGTATCATGTATGATATGCTTATTAATGATGATTGATTTATTTTTTGGTATCGTGCATGAAAAATAAGGTTATTGAAATTGTGTATGTTTTAATTTGAATATATAATGATGCACAAATAAGAATGATACTTACCTTTGTCATAATATGAAAATTGATATAAGGGTCTTCCCTTCTTTTTGACAATGACAAAGGGGGAGCAAGAATTTCTAGCATGGACATCATGAAAAGATGCAAACTAACTAGCTTGCACAATTCAAGATGAAAGCAAAAATTGCACTTCTCAAAAGAGAAGATGCAAATGTAACATTTGCCAAATTGTTTGCTTGCCTCATGTAAAACATTATCTCTTGCTAGTTTGGCATTTTTGCTAGCTTGTATGTTGCAAAACTTGATCACTTTTTCAAACATTTTGCTAGCTTACACTTTGCAAAGAAAGCAAAAATGACACTTCTAGAAGAAAGAGCTTGTTATTTTGAACATCACAAGCTTGCCTATCTTAAGAAACAAAAATTGCAAAAGTGATATCTTGCCTATCTCAAGAAGCAAAACTTGCAACTTGCACATTGCAATAGGAAGCAAGAATTATGAGCTTACACAAGAAAGCTATCTTGCATTTGCTTTCGAAATTTTTGCTAGCTTGTATATTGTGAAACTTACATATCGTAAAAATTGCTAGCTTATAGTCTAAAGAGAAGCAAAAAGTTGCTCTCTCAAAAGAAGCAAATGTGCTATCTTGCCTATCTTAAGAGGCTAAAATGCTAACTTGCACATCTAGCAAAACTTGACAAATTTGCATATTTCAAGAAGCAAGAGTTGCTTTCTTGAACATCTCAATATTCCTAGCTTGCATGATGTAAAACTTACTATCTTGAACATTACCAAAAGTGTTATCTTGTATGCTGTAAAACTTGCATATCTAAAACTTGATAGCTTGAATGTCCTAAGCATGATGCATTACTTGCTAAATTTTCTAGCTTCAAAACTGCATGATAATAAAACTTAATATTATGTTTTTCATGCAATGAGTTGAACTTATATTACAAACACAAAGAATAGTTGTACTTCTCCTTTTCGTTGATGACAAAGGGGGAGAAGTATGTTGATGACATGATATGCATAAGTTTATACATATGTTCATGATGATGTGTTGTAAGTATTCATGATGAATATTGCAATGACTTGAATTCAGTTTGAATTCAAGGTTCTATCAATATGGCATATTGATAAGGGGAGTTTGTTTAAACTCCGGGAGTTAAGGTTAACTCCGTCATCAAGTGGTTGTCATCATCAAAAAGGGGGAGATTGTTGAATCTCGTATTTTGATGATGAAACCACTTGATATGTGTTTATGATTTAAACTGCATTTTGAGCGATGCAGGTCTACTCGATCAGGATTAGACAGTTAACA
This sequence comes from Musa acuminata AAA Group, assembly GCF_036884655.1. Lineage (NCBI taxonomy): Eukaryota > Viridiplantae > Streptophyta > Magnoliopsida > Zingiberales > Musaceae > Musa > Musa acuminata. Next base: position 14,034,422 of record NC_088335.1, on the reverse strand, counting down.
CAGGAGGAATTGACGTTGCGCCGGAGGAGATCACATCAAGATATTGGACGGCAAAAGGCTTCGGACATCGGGCATCGGGCCAAGGAGAGCGAAATTACGCCAAGGATATCGGGGTTGCGGAGGTCAATCGTCGATTGGGCAACAAGCTGCAAGAGAGGACGATGCACCGAAGAATCGAACGAAGCGCCAACCAATGATATGCCGGGCAATAGAATGTCAATTCGCATTGTAATAATTGTCTAGATCGAAGTAGAGTTTTAGCTTGTGTGTACAGGATTAACTACGATAACGACGAAGACATAAAGCAAAACAAAGTGTCGGAGTCAAGCATGAAGGATTCATTGCGAGTTCAAGAGTTCGACGGAAGTCCGAAGGTTCGTCGGGAATGCTGCCGGAACTAGCCGAGAATGAGTAGGGAGCTTGCCGAAGGGTTTTTCGGAAGCTCACCGAAAGGTTCGTTGGAAGTTCGCGGAGCTCGCCGAGAAAGATCGGAGCTTGCCGAAGAAGCTCGTTGGAACTCATCAAGATCAAATTGTGAAGTCTAGGAGCTTGCCGAGAGTCCGCAGAATGGTTTCCGAGAGTTTATCGGAAAACCGTCGGAAGTTCACCGGAAGCTCGCCGGAAAAAGTCTTGACTTACGGACTTTGTAATAGCTTAGAAAATGTCTTTAAATTCATAGTTAGCATGTTAATTAGGGTTAGGATTAGGTGTTAATCTTATAACCCAAGTAGGGGCCAATTGGGCCTGAGTTCGGATTGGGTTGGGCCAAGTTTGGAGCCCAACCAATGAGCTGAATTGGCCTAGGCGATGGCACCGCCTAGGTTGGGCGGTGACACCTCCTGGGCTGGGCGGTGGCACCGCCAGCATCGGGAACATAAGAGAATTCAAATTTTTGGAGCCCAAATTTGAATCCTCTTGAGGCCTATAAATACCCCTCAAGTCTCAGCTGAGAAGACAACTTTTTGAGCAGCAAGTGATTGAGAGAAAAGTCTTAGAAGAGTCTTTGCCTTTCTTGTTTTCAATTTGCTAGTGTTCACTTCCTTTTTTCTTGCTGAAAATCTGTAAGAGAGTGAACCGCTTGTAAAAGTTGTAAGAGGGGTATTTACCCTTCCCTTTCAAGAGATTTGCTAGTGGAAGGTGGGAGCCTCATCAAAGAGGGGCCTCGCAAGTGGATGTAGGTCATTTGACCGAACCACTATAAAATCGACGTAATCTCTGGTTTGCATTTACTTATTGTCATTTATATTACTGCAAACCATTTGCACTTTAATGCTATACTGCTTTGTCTCCGTCTTACTTATCTCTTCAAGTTAAAACGCAATCGAAACGGTTTTAAATGAAAACGTTGCTTTTATCGTACGAAGTTTCCGAAAAGTATTTAAATCGTGAAAAGTTTATCGCACTTCACCACTGCACTAATTCACCCCCCCCTCTTAGTGCCGCTCCGATCCTAACACGCCCGACCGAGCTTCTAGGTTAGCGGGGCTCCTTCTAGTAATAAGGGATGGAAGGGGCGTTTCTTTTTTGTCTGCCGTTCGGAGGACTAGGGCTTCGGGCTCCGGTGGGCGACACGCGTGATTGACAACACCGCCCCGGTCCTGAACGACAAGGAGCACAGGGACTTTCGGCGACTTAAGGAGATTCTCCCAGCCTCCCGAGTCATCCGGAAGATGACCGAGGTATGGCTGGTGGAGGCGGGTCTTAGCCCGGCGCCTCGAGGTATGCCCGTAGCGGGTAGTGTTAGGGTTTTCTAAAAGATTATGCTTTCGGCATTCTGACCAATGTCGGTGTTTTCATGCAGAGATGGTGAACCTCGTCGCTGTGCGCGGGGGGCATTCTTCGTCGGCCGCGTCGTCGCGTCAACCGGCCGAGCCGAGGGCCGGCTCGAAAGAAGCGCCAGTAGAACTCGAGGCCGGTTGGCCACGGAAGAAGGCGAAGACCAGCGTCCAGAAATTGGATACGTCGTCAGCTCAGCCCAGGGAGGTCGTTGTTGAACCGAGCAAGCGTGATCGGCGACGGGGCCTCGGTCAGGGCGAGGTCGGCCCGAGCAACGAGGGGGTAGGGAAGGCACCCCGAGAACCCTCCATCTGCGACCTGTGTCGCCTCCCTACGGGAGCACAGGACGAGCCTTATCAAGCTCGGGTGATGGGTGGACTTCCGGAGGGCCAACCCTTCGACCCGCTGGTCGCCTAGTGGGCGGGCTTAACCCGCGGGTCCCGGATATGCGCCGACGGGGAGGTTGCAGCCTCCTTTGTACAAGGTGGGCTTCATCCTGATATGGCTCGGGAGCTGTACACCATGCCCTCAGAGGTTTTGCTTGGCAAGTCTGCTAAGTCACTGTTGTGGGTAGGTGTTTCACCATCGGGCCCCTACCTATACCCGTACGGTACTTGTCCTGACTCTTCCTCTTTGTAGGGCCATCATTATACCACGGCGTTGATGGACTACATACACAACGCGGGTCGGGCCCTCGGTATTTTGAGCAACCGCAACGCCGAGCTGCATAGGCAGATCGAGGAGGTCTGCACAGGAGCGGCTCCGGAGGCTGTCGCAGCGGCCGAGCAATGTGCCTCCGATCTAGAGGCGGAGGTGACGCGCCTCACATCCGTCGTGAGGGCGGCCGAGCAGCGTTCCTTGGAGCTAGAGAAGGAGTCGGCACACCTCAAATCCGAGGTAAAGGCGGCCGAGGAAAAGAATAACGAGCTCCAGGTGTTCCTGAGGATGACTCGGTCCGAGGCGCGTATGGTCCGGGATGAGGCGGCGGGCCTCGCTCGAAAGCTGGAGGAGGCGCGCGCCGAGGTGAAGGGGGCTTCCGATGCCCTGGCCACCAAGATGAGTCAGCGGCCGGAGAAAGACAAAAAGCTGATCGAGGACTACAAAGAGTCCTTGGGCTTTCAGCTCGGTCTGATCCGGTCGGGGCAAGTTACCTATGAATATGGGTATCGGATTGCCCTGGCTCGTTACAAGGTGCGCCACCCCAATCTAGGGGTCGAAGAAGACCCCTTCGCCTCCTGCCCCGAAGACCTGAGCATCGACATGCCAAACGAGGTGCCTTTTGATGATAGCGTCGAGGCCCCCAAAGAATAAGGTAGATCCTTGTAATAATTTTTAGGGGGTTGGTCGGTCGACGCTATAATTCATCCAGTCCTATAACTGAATTTTTGTTTAAATGAGAAAAGAAATCTTTGTTCAGACTTCTGTTTTGTCTATTTCGCTCTCCTTTATGTGAAAAATTTCTTAAGATTTTGCACATTCCACGTTCTCGGCAAAGGGTGGCCCTACATGGTTGCGAGCCGATACGTGCCGATCTTGGCGACGCCGATAACCCGATAAGGTCCTTCCCAATTGAGGGCAAGCTTGCCGCGCGCTCGGGTCGGGTCACTGACTTCGGCCTTGCGCAGGATCGGGTCGCCTAATTTAATCAGTTGGGGTCGTACCTTGCGGTTATAGATTCTAGCGATGGCTCTCTTGTAAGAGAGGTCTTTCAAGTGCGCGTCAGCACACCGCTCTTTGAGCAGGTCGAGACTGGCTTGTAGTCCTTGGGTCGATACCCTTTCATCGTAGTTTTCGTCCGAGGGGTAGGGAAAACCACTTTGGGTGGTAGGACGGCCTCGGTCCCAAATAAGAGGTTGTAGAGGGATTCTCCTGTTGCGATTTTGGGGGTGGTCCGCAGGGACCATAAGATACTTGGGAGCTCGTCCACCCAAGCCGATCTGGCCGTGGACACTCTCCTTCTGAGCCCATCCAAAATAGATCGGTTGGTCACCTCGGCCAGTCCGTTCGTCTGGGGGTGGGCCACCGAGCTGAACCTCAGCTGAATTCCATAGTTTGTGCAGAACTCTCGGAACCTCGTGCTGGCGAACTAGGATTCGTTGCCCGTGATGATGGTTCTGGGCAAGCCGAACCGAGTCACGATATTTTTCTAGACGAACATCTCCACTTGTCGTTCTGTGATCGTTACTAGTGGCTCAGCCTCAACCCACTTGGTGAAGTAATCTACTCCCACGACGATGTATCTTCGTTGTCCTGAGGCTGGTGGGAAAGGGCCGAGGAGGTCCAATCCTCATTGTGCGAATGGCCACTCACAGTCAATGGGGGCGAGCGGAACCGCCGACTGTCGGGCCGTTCGGGTGTGCCTCTGGCATGGGCTGCACCGCTGTACGTAAGATCTTGCGTCTCGGGACATGGTGGGCCAATAGTATCCTTGGTGAAGGATTTTGTAAGCCAAGGTCCGTCCAACGATATGCTCTCCACAAATCCCCTCATGGACCTCAACCAGGACTGTCTGAGCCTCTTCAGGCCCGAGGCACCGCAGTAGAGGATACGAGAAGGACCGCTTGTAGAGCCGTCCGTTCACCTCGGAGTACCATGCCTGCATTCGGCGGATGCACCGAGCCACATCCTCGTCAGCGGGGAGAATCTCGTCGCGCTTGAAGCGTAGCATCTCCTGCACCCATGTGGTATGCACGTCGGCTAAAGACACAATCGAGACCGAGATAGCGCGAAAGGGGAGCTCTTCAATCTCGGGCTGGGTTTTGGGGTCCAACCTTGAGGCCAATTTAGCCAGCTCATCGGCTCGCTCATTCTGACTCCTCGGCACCCTAGATATTGTGAAGTGAGAGAAGTCGGAGGTTAGGCTTTTTACCTCCGCCAGGTACTTTGCCATGGTTGGTTTCCTGGCCTCGTACCCGCCGTTGATTTGCTCGGCTACCAGCCGCGAATCGGTGAGGACGTGGATGGCGTTCACTTGCATCTCGAGGGCTAACCTGAGTCCTGCCAGGAGTGCCTCATATTCGGCTTCGTTGTTGGTAGCTTGAAACCTGAAGCGGAAGGAGCGTTCGAATGAGCGTCCGTTGGGGGCTGATAACACTAGTCCCGCGCCCGCGCCACTTGAGGTAGTCAATCTGTCCACGTGCAGGACCCATGCTTCCCCAGACTGCTCGGAACCCTCGTCCTTAATTTGAGCGAGTTCCGAGATGAAGTCGGCTATCGACTGGGCTTTGATGGCAGTCCTCGGTACGTAGTGTATGTCGAACTCTCCAAGCTCTACCGACCACTTGAGGAGCCGACCTGCAACATCGAATTTAGATAAAACTTGCCGGAGTAGTTGGTCGGTGATTACCTCAATCAGATGGGCTTGGAAGTAGGGGCACAGCTTTCGGGCTACCAGTACGAGCGCCAGAGCAAGCCTTTCGATTGGCGGGTACCGCTCCTCAGGCCCATTCAGGACGTGGCTGATGTAGTAGACCGGTAGTTGTTCACCGGAGGCTTCTTTGGTCAGGACAGAGCTGACCGCGTGCCAGGAGGTAGCTAGGTAGATACTGAGCTTTTCCCCAAAAGAGACCGAGGCAAGGCGGGGGAGGTTGGCCAAGTGTTGTTTGACTTGTTCAAAAGCTTCTTCGCACTGTGTCATCCATTGGAAGTTCTTCGGGTTCTTCAGCGCCCGGAAGAAGGGGAGGCAACGATCACCAGATCGGGATAGGGCAGCGAGCCTCCCATTAAGTCGCTGTAAGTCCTTGATTGTCTGAGGGGTTTGCATACCGATGATCGCCTGGACCTTTTCCGGGTTGGCGTCGATTCCCCTCTCGTGGACGATGAACCCGAGGAATCTTCCTGAGCTAACGCCAAAAGCACACTTGGTAGGGTTGAGTCGCAGCCCGTATCTTCGCAACGTGGCGAACGTTTCGGCCAAGTCGGTCAAGTGGTCCATCGTCGTACGGCTCTTCACGATCATGTCATCAATGTAAACTTCTATGTTCCACCCGATCTGTTGGGCGAACATCTTGTTCACGGCTCTCTGATAGGTAGCACCCACATTCTTCAGCCCGAACGATATAACTTTGTAGAAATACACCCCTAGATCAGTGAGGAAGGTCGTGTGCTCTTGGTCCTCGGGCGCCATCCTGATCTGGTTGTAGCCAAAGAAGGCATCCATGAACGAAAGGCGAGCATGCCCGGCGGTCGCATCGACCAACTGGTCGATCCTCGGGAGGGGATAGCAGTCTTTCGGGCATGCACGATTGAGACTGGTGTAGTCAACACACATCCTTCAACTCCCATTATATTTCTTCACGAGGACTACATTAGATAGCCATCGCGGGTACTTGACTTCTTTTATGAAGTCTGCCGCCAAGAGCTGCTCCACCTCTTCACGGATAGCCAGTTGCCTGTCAGGAGCATGTTGTTGGGGCTTCTGCTTCACTGGTCGAGCGTCAGGCGAGATGTTTAGGTAATGTTGGGCAGTTTTTGGGTCGACGCCCGTCATGTCGGATGGCGACCAAGCAAAGACGTCGGCGTTGTCTTGCAGGAAGCCAACAAGTTGCTTCTGCTCTTATTCAGGGAGCTCCGACTAGATTCTGATCATCCGATCTGGGCGGTCCTTTGACAACGATGCTTCGCAAGTGGGGGCCGTCGGCTCGGGATGTTGGGTCAGCTTCTTCATTTCTCGAGGGTCCCCCAGGGGTTGTTCGGCCCTCCCCCTTTTGTGCAGTGAGACTGTTGTCAAGTAACACCGCCTGGATTCACGGGGGTTTCCCCGAACTTCCCCGGCCCCAGCGTGGGTCGGGAACTTCACCATTTGGTGGTAAGTGGAGACTATGGCTCTAATCTTGTTGAGGGTGGGGCGGCTGAGGATGGCGTTGTGTGCAGTGGGGAGATCCACCACTAAAAAGGTAGACATCACCGTCTTGGATCTTGGCGGCGCTCCCAAAGTCAAGGGCAAAGTGACCGCTCCCAGCGGCGAAATCGAGTCGCCGGTGAACCCTGTGAGCGCCGTGCACATAGGTTCCAAGGCTCCTTTAGCTAATCCGAGCTTCTAAAAAGCATCCAGATAGAGCACGTCGGCTGAGCTCCCCGTGTCGATCATGACCCTCTTCACCTGGGTGTTAGCTATCCTGGTCGTTATTACAAGTGCATCGTCATGCTCCGATCGCTCAGCACCCTCGGGGGGGAACGCGACCTCAGGATCGGGGCCGCGTTTGGGAGGATCGGTATTGACGGAGCGGGCATACGCCTTCCTTCCGGACATACTGTTTCCTCCGGATGCTGGGCCGCCCATGATGACATCGATTTGGCGTTCAACGGGGCCCTCCGGATGGGGCGAAAGTTCCCTACTCCGTCGGATGTACCGATTGAGGTGTCCTCTGTAGACGAGCTCCTTGATTTGCCACTTCAGCTCGCGGCACTCCTCAGTATCACTCCCGCGGGCTTTTCATTGGGTTGGGGGCTCGGAGTAGCCCCTTCTCCCTTATTTGGAGAAATATCTCCATTCAGGATGCGCCCAAAAGGGATAACGGGGACCTCAACGCCAGCGGGTCAGGTCGGTCCGACCTACGCCTCGGCGTGGCGGACTGTTGTCCCCGGGTCGGCTCCAGCCTGACCCTCTTGTGCTCCCCCCACTTCCCGACCATCCAGGCCTCGGCCGCGATGAACTGGTTCCCCCGTTGAAGCATCTCAGGTACCGCGGTGGAGGGTCGCTCCACGAGGGACTAGAAGAATCTGGAAGGTCGCAAGCCTATCATAAACACCTGCATTAACAAAGAGGGATGAGCATCCGGTAATCCCCAGATTTGTGTTGCAAAACGATTCACAAAATGGGAGAGGGGCTCGTCCTCCCTCTGGTTGAGTTCGAGGAGTAGTGCAACGGAAGGTTTCGACCGAGCATAGGCCAGAAAGTTAAGTTCGAATCCTTGACGAGCTGGTCAAAGGAGGCGATCGTCCCGGTCTTCAGGCCGCTGTACCACGTGCGGGCTGGCCCTCTCAGAGTTGTGGAAAACGCCCTGCACATCAAAGCATCAAAGGTTCCATACAGTGCCATCTAGGCACGGAAAGCAACGACATGGTTCACTGGGTCGGTGGAGCCATCGTATGCATCTAAAGAGGGGAGTTAGAAGTTCGGGGGGACTGTCTGATCCTGTGTTCCCCCGGAGCTCCGACCGGGGGAGGCCCCTTAACTACGGGTTTGTCTGAGTCGATTGGGCGATCCCTTGTCATTCGGGCCCTCCTTCTAGCACCAAAAATGTTAGTGTAAACAACTTTAAGTCGTGGCCTTAGGGCTGACGTGGCTTAGTTCGAGTCTGAATGATGGGGGATCTTCCTGGGACGACCCTTGAGACTGCAGAAGACCGATTGCGGTGGTCCGATCGCGAAGGGGTCACCGTTTCCTCCGAGATGGGGCTCCACGTCTGGACGTTTAGTGGGAGGCCTCCGTCTTCGCACCTACACACAGGTCGGGTCGGGAGAGCTCGGCCCGACCCCTCCGACAATCAAGTTAGTGAATAGTCGCAGGGGGTTTTTTTGGTTGTCTTCCCTCCTCCCTATTTCCTCGGAGCGCGAGGGTCTTTATAATGAAGGTTACCGTTGCCTGATGTGCCCGCTTGCAGGGAGCAGGATCGTACTCCTGGTAACGTCTGACATCGACGTTGGCGTGGCGTGAAGGATCGAGCTTGAGCAGGATGTTAATGTGCCTCGGTCGGTGTTTTGGTCTGTGTTGACCAAGTACTGTTAGGTTAACAGAGGTGCGAGGTATCATCTGACTGACGTCAATCCAAGTCTTATCGTCATTATTAGCCTCATCGTCTACTATTAAGATAAGATACATTCGAATCGATAATAAACACATTTGCTTTCTTCGAAACGTCGGCTTCATTTGTCACCCTCCAAGGAACGTTTTTTTCGTAAGGAAACGTCGTTACTACACAAATAAAAAAAGAGAGAGGGAGATTAAAATGCGAAAATTAAAGTGTGACGTGACAGTCTGTGATCCGCTCGCCCGTTCTGACACGGAGCCGTCATCATCTAACGCCGACGGGAGACTTAACGACGCCACGGAGAACACAAATCCCCCCCGCGAGATGTCGGCCGTCCATTTCATCGTCCCACCATCTAGACCGTTCCTTGATTCGGCTCGCCAAAGGCGTTGGATCGTGGCCATCCATGCTAAATGTGATGCGGTTCATGCTCACGACCCTTGCTTTCGCCACGCCTCCGTTTGTTCGATTAAGATGTACTTGGGGCCCGCAAAGCAGGTGAGCTGGCGGCCGTAATTGGTGCGCCGCGTTCGACGGTCGAGGGTTAGGATTTAACCGCAGTTGAGGTGGAGGACTAGGCGCTCGAGGCATTTATACGTACATCAAACCCCACCGACGTCCCCTCGACTCGAGTGCTCCCGCCTCTCTCTCTCTCTCTCTCTCTCTCTCTCCATCCCGTGTATAAAACGGGGATGATCCAAGAGGCCGCCGATCCCTCCCTCGAATCCTTCTCTCGCTCCCGTGAAATCACCGCCCAGCGCTGATCTCTCCATTCAAATACATCCTCTAAATCGCCACACTTGGCCTTCGGATCTGGAAACTGTAGAAAGAACGGGACTTTTAGGCGTCTTTCTGGGAGTAATCGACGGTCTTTGTGGCTTGCTTCTGGAAAGAAATCAGGTGACGCCTTTGTTTGATCTCCTAGTCGGGGAGGAAAACTGTGGGAGAGTTGGCTTGAAGTGATACAATGGTCGGTATTTTAGCAAGTCTTTTACTGTTATTTAAGCTCGGAATCGGTGTTTGAGCTGATTTTTGTGTGTGTATGTGTGTGTGTGTTTTTTTTTTATGTGCATAAAAAATAGGGTAGTCGGTGGAGACGTCTTCAATTCTGATAGAATTTGAGGCGTTTAAGGATTCTGATTCGCTGTGTGCAGCTGCATTGAGTGGAAGAATCAGTTTAAAAGATCTTGAAGGTTTGTGGAGCAGATGCTAAGGGATCGAATCTAAGTATTCTCTTTCCATTAATAAGAGAGAGAGAGAGAGAGAGAGAGAGAGAGAGAGAGAGAGAGAGAGAGAGCTCTTTGGATCCAAGGGATGTGCCGGTTAGAAAGGACAACAGGATCTCACTCCTCGGGGGAGAGATAGATTGATCTGAAGCCCGGGGTAAGCGAGTCGAGCACGGACAAGCTGCAGAGCACGATAGTGTCGAGGCCGAAGATGAAGCTTTGGGTGATCCGGATGACAGCGGTGGTGTTATTGTGGACGTGCGTTCTCCACCTGATGGCATTAGGGGAGATATGGAGGCCGAGGGTCTTGAAAGGATGGCCCTCTTGCTTCACCCCATCGGAGTCGCCGCTTCTGGTGAAACAAGCCTCTACAGCCGTCGAGAAAATCGTTCTGCCACCCAAAAGTGTGTTCTTTCTGCTCATCATGAACTTTTCATATGTTGCTTGTTATGCAATTAAAACTGTGTTCATTGCATCGTAATTTTTTGTTTATTCCCTGACTTTGTTTATAACTTCTTCTTTTAACATCTTTGACCAAGCAGTTTGAAATTATAACCATATCATACAGTTGCTACGACTTCTTTTGCCTGTTTTATGCTAATTTGTGGGTATCTTTAACTTATATGAAATTCTGACATTCTTTCTAAAATTTCTCCTTGTAATTATATGGAATACTTGGTTTCATTTTTTCTTTGATGATTGCCTCCACTATACTAATTGCTAATCAAGTTTCTATGCCACCTAAGGGAAATCAATATATAGCTTGTACTTAAGTTGGTTGGCAATTTTACTCTGTTAGACGATCAACAAATTAATTGAGCAAAAAGGTCTCCCATCATCATTTCGGTTGTCCATGCTTCCTGTTCTCTGTTCAGTTCCCGGCATTTTACCTTATCTCATACTTCATCTAAGTCCTTGGGTGCTGAATCCACAACACCTATTTCAAAATTCTTCCTATTTTCTATTATAATTGGGTTTCATCTGAAGTTTTTATCTTTCTATAGTGTGATCTTTCTTATCTCTGCTAAATCTAGTGCTTATTCAACTTGTAGTGCAGAAAGAAATGTGGTTTTTGTTTGTCAATATCTGCAGTTTCTCATCTGAATCTTGAATGTTTCTGTCATTAGGAATCTACAAAAATAATGGGTACCTGATGGTTTCATGCAATGGTGGGCTTAATCAAATGCGATCAGCGGTAAGGCTTTATGAAACCATCAATATTCAATTTCAGGAATTTAGGTGCTCGTTATTTTATTTGCAATATCGCCCAAGTGATTGTTAAAGTGAAACTGGCTGCATATAGATTCTCATCCTACAGTTTTCTCCTTTCAGATCTGTGACATGGTTGCTATTGCGAGATATTTGAATGTGACACTCATAGTACCAGAGTTGGACAAGACCTCTTTTTGGAATGACCCTAGGTATGTTTTTTATTTTCAGTTTAAAATTCTTCAGTATCTTGGTTTTAACATGTTGATGAGTTTCTTTCATTTTTAGGAAAAAAAACTAATTATTACTTCTTTTTGCTAGAATAACAGAATTTTCTTTAATGACAGTGAATTCCAGGACATATTCGACCTCGATCATTTTATCACTTCTTTGAGAGATGAGGTCCGGATATTGAAAGAATTGCCACCTAGGTTAAAAACAAGGGTTGAGCTGGGAATGTTTTATTCGATGCCACCTGTTAGTTGGTCTGATATCGCTTATTACCAAAATCAGGTTGGTATGCATCTATGGGAATAAGCAAAAACAAATGTATCGACGTATGATCTTGAGTCACTAGTAAAGCTGATAATCTGTTTTTCTGGCAACCAGGTTCTTCCTTTGATACGGAAGCACAAGGTCGTTCATTTGAATAAAACAGATGCTCGGCTAGCTAACAATGGTCTACCATTAGAGATACAAAAGTTACGCTGCAGAGTAAATTATGCTTTTCTTAGATTCACTCCTCAAATTGAAGAATTGGGCAGAAGAATAATTAAAATTCTGCAACAGAATGGCCTTTTTCTTGTTCTCCATTTACGATATGAAATGGACATGTTGGCCTTCTCTGGATGTACTCACGATTGCACTGATGAAGAAGCAGATGAATTGACAAGAATGAGGTAAAAGATGAACATCCCTTTGCAATTACCTTTTGTCAGGATTTCAACATTGGATTAGTAAGGATAATCTCATCCCCTTTGCGTGGCTCTTTCTTTTTTTAATACAGATATGCTTATCCCTGGTGGAAAGAAAAAGTCATCAACTCTGACAAAAAAAGAAAAGATGGTCTCTGTCCTTTAACACCAGAAGAAACCACTTTGGTATTGAGGGCACTGGATATTGATCGCAATGTTCAAATATATATCGCAGCTGGAGAGATATATGGTGGAGACAGGAGAATGGCTGCTCTTTTTGCTGCTTATCCAAAAGTGGTCAGTATTGGCTGCAGTTATTCATCTTTAATTATTTATGATTGTAATATTGTTTTAATGTAATTCATTACTGGTTGTCTGTATGAATTAGGTAAAAAAGGAAACTTTACTGGGACCTTCTGATCTTAGATACTTCCAGAATCACTCATCACAAATGGCAGCATTGGATTACTTGGTTTCGTTAGAGAGTGATATCTTCATTCCTACATATGATGGTAACATGGCTAAAGTCGTTGAAGGTCATCGCAGGTACAATACACAATCCTTTTATGAAATCATCAAAGTATCAATTTAAGTTTGATATTGTTGGTGGGCAGACTAACTTCTATCAGGTCCACATGACTCGTACAAATTGATAATGTACAAATTCCTTTTGTGTTCCAGACTCTTGGCAATTAAGACCTGTCCATATTATGCACACTTTCAGGTACTTGGGCTTCAGGAAGACAATCTTATTGGACAGAAGGCTCCTGGTTGATCTGATAGATGAGTACAACAATGGTACTTTAAGTTGGGATGAATTCTCTTTATCAGTTAAGGCAACTCATGCTGATCGAATGGGAAGCCCCACCAGGAGAGTGGTGATTCCTGACAGGCCCAAGGAAGAAGATTATTTCTATGCAAACCCCCAAGAGTGTCTCCCACAGCCTGATAAACCATCGACTTCATGAATTCATTGAGATGACACCATTCTTGTATAGCTGTTCTTTCCAAGAATGGCATTGATTTGAAACCTTTATGAAGGTAACCATTGGATCAACTGATGATAATGCTGGATGGTTTCCTTCCCAGGAGGATACAAACCAAAGAGGTTAGCAAGTTGCGTGTCTTTTCTGATGCAGCTGGTGAGTACAAATTTATACAGTAGATTTTTTTGTTAATATTCTCCAAATAAATGCTTGTATAGAAGGGTGAACGGGAGAAAGGGGAATGGGGAGAGAGGGGAAGCCTGCTTCACGCAACATGAATCAGTATGTACGAAACAGGAGATTGAAATTGAGAGGTTTTAGTGTTTCTATGGATTTAGGTTGTGGAAGTTCTATCTCTGCCTCTGCAAATTTTGTCATGAAAAATCACTCATATTCAAGTTTTTCCATCATGTTCTACCCCCTAAGATCTCTCATTTCCTCATGTTGGTGTGTGCTCATTCAGATGCATCTATACATTCAGAAATGCTTGTTTCTACCTATAAATTAGGAAACCAGGCAAATTAAAGGCCTTAGCATATGGTCATTACAAGAACTTGGAATCATTTTATGTGTGGACATTACAATGTTTGGTTACAATGAAACCCCATTTATATGGTGCACACATGATTGCTGATTTAACTCGTGGAATAAACATGTGAGATGCATGAAGTCTTATCTGATAAAAATTCCTTTTCCTACTCATTGTTACATTTAGCTATAGCCAACATTGTTTACACATGAGGTACATGGTAGAGTAGCTACTGCTTAAGCCACCCTGAGCTTCCACATGCTAAATACTAAGTACTATATCAAACTTAAACTGTGTGTATGTTCAGCCTAAACCTTTCTAAGTTGTTCTAGATATTACATGGTCATTATCTCATGCTTCGTTTTCAATTGAGCATTATTCAATTCTAAAGTAAATTAATGCTTGACTTGGATGGTGGGTGGACATAGACTGAATCAATTCTCCTAAGGTTGAATGAAACTGCACTGTAGTCTATCTTTCTCTAATATTAGTTCTGTAGGTCCACCAGTACTTAAATATGTGGCAGTGCCTTGTTATGATGGGGTCTAAACTTTGTTTTTGCAGACACTTAAGTCAGTGGTCAATGATGGAGCAAAAGGGTGGTGAATTGGGAGAAGAAATGGACTTCAAGAACAGAACAATGTTGGAAGAAGAGTCTTCTGGTTGGTGATCTAAACAGTCAATTATGTGGTTTTAGAAGAAGTTGGAGTTTAGGCTACTCTAAACAGAGGTTCTAGCATACAATTTTAGCTTGAAACATAAGAACACTGAGTCACCTGCTCTCCGAAGAGGTTTCTTATCTTTTGGGGAATCAGAACCTTGGTACGGCTGCCAATGTGATGATAGTATGATGAAAACAGGTGCTCTCGATTGCTAAATGCCACCTATATGTGTTCTTGAAACAACCATATATGACAGGCATGTGAAAAATCATTGACTGAGGTTTTTAACTCTAAGTTTGAACTAGCAAACTCTTCAAAGCTTGCCCAGAAGAAATGACATTTATTTCATGGAAGCTAAAGCTTACATCAGAAGTCCATCTCTTGCTTTTCTTGTGCCAACAGAGGCCTGAAATTTATCTCAATACATGTGATCATTTGTTTCTTCTATGTACCCATTACAGGCTCTCTTTAAACAAAAGAGACAAAGATGCTTCTGTCAGTGCAACATGCATCAGCAGTACATTTTAGCTCTGTAGTCGGTGACTCCATGATGTTCCAGCAATGAATGATTTATTGTCAATCAAAATACCAAAATGTTTGCCTTTACTTTCATGTCATGTTTCCTTCGGTTCATCTTTTTCCCATGCTGTCAATCGTTGGATCAGGATTCAGAAACCAACATGCTTCAGTGATGCAATCTGTTAATTGGCAATCTCGATATCTCAAAGCAGTTCTATATGCAGTATGGATTCCTTGCATTTACATGTTCTTCCATCTTTTTTAGCTCCATGAGAGTAAGGGTCACGATCAGATAACTGACATGTTGAAGTTGAGGTTGAGCCACCAGCTTAAACTGAAGTTAAAAGTATTCATCACACTCATATAAACTAATCTTAATTTTTATTATTTTCTTGATATAAAGATTAAATCGGAGTATAACTTAAGAGTTTAATGTCATTGTCAATATCTAACATAGGTCAAAATCAAACTATAATATAGTGCACATAGGTTTAGTCCAGTAGGCTCCAAAACTATGATAGTCTTTTCCTATTTAAGTTTTTTATTATGCCTCAATACTAGATTGAAATTGATAATAAAAAAAAGTTTAATTTATATTATTTATGAATTTTTTATTATTATTATTATTATTATTATTATTATTATTATTATTATTATTATTATTATTATTATTATTATTATTATTATTATTATTATTTTCAACTAAGTATTTTAAATCGATTGATTAGACTCAAAATAATTTAGCAATCTATGACATAATATAACGTTATCATTAAACTGTATCTCACAAGCACCATGCCAAATTTTAATTCTAAGCTGTCTTAACGAGGACGAGCAGACTAACTTGGGTGAGGTCCAACAGCTCCACATGAAGAAAGTTGGGTTGATAAGGTTCAGATATGATATAGTGCAGTGCTTGGGAAACACCAGTTTGATTTCTTGGATCACTCACCTAATCCTGTTTCCTGTAGCTTTGATCTCAAACTCAATCCCACCTGATTGTGCTCAATTATTTATAACATCACCTGACCTATCTTGGGAGGCCCATTGGGCCTTCCTTCCAAGGCCATCTTCTTATTATGGGTTGTAGAGCCAATCTTTTGTAATGCCCTACTGACGAAGAAGATTAGCAGCCTGATAAGCCCATTTAGGGTCCAGATCGACCCAGACGAGCTCGACCCGGACCGGTTCGCTGGGTCCGGTCTAAATCCCCTCGCCCATCAGATCACAGGAGGAGAAGCAATGGCTTTATTATTATCCTCCAAGCCCCGTCCTCTCCTCCTCAAGCACCGCCCGCCATCGCCACCCGATCGGCGGCCTCCTCCTCCCCGACCTTTCCGTTCGACGCCGGCGCCGGCTCCACAGCTCCTTCGCCGCACGCGCCACCAAAAACGGCGACGCCGGCATTACGGGCGCTTCGTGCTGTGCTAGTGTTCCCCGCCCCCCACCCCCGAAAAAACAAATCCGCCGCCTCTTGGTTGTAACCTTAGATTAAGGGTGGTAAGTATGTTGTATGCTTAAAAGCAGATATGTTAATTACACATGTATGATGATAAAGCTTGTCGACAATTTGCAAGCGTAGCTTCCTGGATATGATCATATCGTAATTGATATTTCAACACTGCACAGCATTAGCAATCAGAATGCAACAAGTTGTAAAAGAAGAGAGATTTCCTTATCCGCAGCGATACAGTGCCACGAGTTAGAATCTGTGGTGTTGAACTTACAACAAGAATCATTTGATAAGTGAAAAAAAGGAAAGAGAGACTTGGCACGTGAATGGAAGCCTGTAAAATAAAGCAGCTTCACAAGATGTGATGGAAGCCTCCATGGAAAAACAAGGACAAGACACAAATGAAAGACTGCACAATAGTTTTCATCAACCTCAATGACCCTTGAATCCCGAATACAACAATCCAAGTGAAATATCATGGGGAAGTAATATAACATCAGCTGTTCTCTGCTTTGTGTCTTTTAAGTGCTTGTGATTCCCCTAACCTGCTGTACCCGATTGCTTGATAAAAAGGTGTTGAATCTTTCTGATCCTTCAATAACACAAATTAAGAAGATAAAATAGGATCAGTTATGTCTTGATGAATCAGTAGTTGTTTTCCCAATGCACAAGAGTTACATTATGGGGTAGTTGAATGCTATTGCAGTGAAATATAGATCATTTGTCCTTCATGCTATTGCAGTCATACAACAACAACAACAACAACGTCCAAATGATGAATTGATGAAGGAATAGAAGAGTTCTCACCTTAAGAATGGAAGTTGTGGCTGTGCCAGTAGGCCTACTATTAATTGCTCTCTTGCCAAGGTTAATCTGAACAGATACACTGGCTTGAGACAGATCCACACCAGAGCTTTGCAATGCCTGACTCAGAGTATTCAATAGCCTGTTTGAGCAAATCATCAGATCAAAATTAAACAAAAGCCTATAACATGTCGCAAGAAAATATTTGTTTGAAATATCAAAGGTTGTAATCCAAAAAGGAATTAACTTATAGATCTCTTGTACGCACCCATGGGAGTAGGCAGTAGACATGCTAATCATGCCTTCATCGACGGTTAGCTCCTCTTGTTCATTCATCACATCCCTGCCAATGGCACCACCAGTGAGGCTGCATGATCTCAACCACGGTGGTCGATCCTGGAACACCATGGTGTCTGGATTT
Source organism: Musa acuminata AAA Group (assembly GCF_036884655.1). Classification (NCBI taxonomy): domain Eukaryota; kingdom Viridiplantae; phylum Streptophyta; class Magnoliopsida; order Zingiberales; family Musaceae; genus Musa; species Musa acuminata. The sequence goes on along the minus strand of NC_088335.1, from coordinate 14,017,171 downwards.
GAAATCAACCCCTGCTGTGACTGAGCAACACCTGCTTCCCTTCCAACAGCCAATAACCTTTGATGTGACGAATTGTTTGCGGTACCCAGGTTACTTGCTAAACTGGTGGCAGTCTTGTAAGAGTTACCAGCAGCCACACCTATTGCTGGGGAAACATGCACACTTGACAGCATAGGAGGTGCAACTGGAGTGCTACCTTCACTCGATTTCTTCAAGAATATATGTGCAGGAGAAGCAGAATTATTTTCTATGGCTAAACCAATTCCAGGCGCTTGGTTGTTCTTCTGTTTCAAACATTTAGCAGAGAAAAATATCACAATAAGAAACAAGACATATGCATGAGCTCATTAGAAAGAAAACAATACTACACGAAATAGATTGAGCTTAATGATTCTACCCAAGGCATTAACTTGACACCATCCTGATTCCATCCCGAGTATGGCAATTCATACTTCTGTACCTTCTCTTGTAAGAAGCGGATGTATTCAATGACCTGAAGGGAAATTTTGCTAAAACAATGTCAATACGAAAGGATTACACCATTCGAAGCATACTCGTGGCATGATTTAGTGTACCTCCAGAAGAAATGATGCTTTATCTCTCTTCTGATCACCATGAGGTATGAGCTGCCGGAGTATCTGAAATCTGCAAAACGGTTTTGTATGCCGTCATTAGTGCATAAGATTGTTAAATGCGTATAACTATATTTATTAGTCATAGTTTTCATTATCTCATGTAGTAGCCATGTAAAATGTAAAAGACATCACAAAAGAGAAGCCTAATTGTGCAGATTGGCAGAAGGAAAGGTTAAAAATAAAGCAAAATCTACATGGTCAATCAAATGACAGAACAATCCAATTGTGAAAATTTTGAACAACCCAAATTTGCTCATAACAGTTCAGCCAAATTCAGACGTTTATTCCTCTATTTGGAAAGCATTCTTCTGAACTTTCCAGCAAGTGCTTCCGTAAGTAGGTTGGTTTCCATCTACAAATCAAGCACTGAAAACAGCAGCTCGCTAACTAGCAGACATTATTATCACAAAGGAAAATTCATAGGCAATTAGCAGATAGGATTTTTTTTTTCCCCATATAGCTAATCAAGATTTACTAACTAAATTGTTGTTCACTGAAAATAATCTTCAAATAAAAACTAAAAGATCTACAAGTATGTTGTACAATAAACTGGCCATGAGGTATTACAAATATATAGATGCAAAAAAAAAAAAAAAATCACTTTTGTTGGATCCTCGACCACATATTGTTATTCTGAAGTGAACCAAATATAATATAGCACCCTATATAACCAGGAAACTGCATGACATAAAAGTATGGAGAAAGCTCAAACATTATATTACATGGACTTGCCTGTCATTAATTTTGCTTCTTCTCCTCTGCTCAGTGGCAGAATGCTTAGACCGTGGTGTGTTTGGCCTCTGATCCGCAGTGCTCACCCTCCCATCTACATTCACAGTCAAATCTTCGTCCCAGCACAAACAAAACAAAGAAATCAAATGATTTTACTCATGAAAAGAAAGGGAAGCAAGAAAATTTCAGCAGAAGCTGAACAACTAAATCAAAAAGGAATCACAGAAGCAAAAAGAGTGGAAAAGAGTTAGGAGAAAACAAGGAGCTACCTTTACGGGAGGAGGAGCCCTCCTCTTTCATTCCAAACACCTCCGCCTCATCATCATCATCCACTCCGTCGTATTCTCGTGTGGATCTCGACACGGCCGCCTCCATGAATCGCTTCTTCTCCGGCCCCGAGCTGTGCCTGTCCCAAAAGCCCCCCACAGCTCAGAAGAGAAAGCCTCTAAATAAAAGAGAGTCGGAGAGAGAAGAAGAAGGACACGAACCTCCCGGAGGAGGTGGCAGCTGGAGTGGTGCAGATGACTCCGGAACTGCCGCTGCCGCGGGCGGCAGCCAACGTGGAAGGCCGCTGCCCTGTGAGTGAGACGGAGCAAGCAAAGATTAGGAGGGAATACCACATAAATCTGGTCTTTTTGCATTTTGACTCCTGAAACTTTGATATTTGCATAATAGCCCTCATTTGATTTAGAAAAATACACTCACAATAAATAAATAATTATTTTTTCGATTATCATTATCATCCTCTCATAATTTCCATCTTTCATCAGCCTAAACGACATGGTCGAACGTCTTGAGATTCGTGCAACATCTCCAATGGAAATCATTTAAGATTTCACCTGAGAACTTGACCGACGGTATGGCCCGTCGGAAACAGGGGAGACCGAGAGCTGACGTTACCGAGCGAACATAAACTAAAAAATTTTAATTATAAGACCCAAAAAACAATTAACATAAAACCTGAAGTCCTTTTTATTATGATCGAGAAATAAACACGATGATTCGTAGTAAAAATAAAAATCAAGAATCACACTACCTCTGGAAGCGGTGTCTTTTTCGTCCCACTGCGTGTAACAAGCAGCGCCAGCGTAAGAGCCGAAGCTGGTGGTGGTGCTTCGGCTGCCGTAATCGGGTTCGGGTTTGGTCTCCAACCCGATAGAGAACCCCCGCCCCGGTCCCCACCCACTCCTCTCCGGCTTCACCTCGCCGGCCACGTGACCGACGCCGCACGCGCCTACCCCGCCCGGGAGCACCCGCTCCGCTGGCCTCTCGGTGGCCACGCCTCCTCCCTCCGCCGCCTCGCCGCCGCGCTCCCCCCGCTCCAGCGGCTGCAAGAAGTCCCGCGTCTTCAAGAAGAAACCTGGCAACAAAAACACGAGACAGAAAAGACAAGAAAAACTCAACATGTGTCCGAATTTATAAAGCCACGGAGACACAGAGCTGAGATTTCGGCATTGGTTTAGTCTCCGAGAAGAGATTTTGATGCAAAATACAGTTTAAACAAGAGAGAATTTCCATCGGCCAACAGTAGAATTCTACTGAACTCTACGTGAACAATGGGAGATGTGGAGTTATGAGATGAGAACCTTGAGATGAAGACCTCGGATCTTGGACCTGGTAAGATGAATCCGAGGAGTAGAGCGACAGGAAATCATGTGTTACTTTCTTCCCTGTATATTATCATGTAGACTCAAAGAATTATTAGAATTCAAAGGGAAAATAAAAGAAGCATAAGAAGAAGAAGAACACTTTCAGACCGGCCTTAATTACCTTGGAGCTCCATTGCACTCACCAGACATACATCTTCTTCTTCCCCGACTCCAAGATGCTCCCTTTTCCGAGTTATCGTCAACAATTCAACTCGGAAACCACAAGCTCTTGCCACAGGTTACTCCAGATCGAGGGAAACAATTAATGGCTCACGACGAAAAGACTTCGTCTCGTCTCCTTGAGCCCCTCAAAGGAGCAGCGGAAGCCGAGAGCATTCAGGAGAACAGAACCGATCCAAGTAGCATGAAAAAGATCGAACTTTGAGATCGAGTTGACAGAGATAAAGAGATCCGATTGATGGATGAATCATCAAAGAAATTTCGCCTTCCTCGGGGAGGAGGTGACGAAAGGCTCCGCCAAGATCCCAACACGCCGCGCCTTTAGCCCACTCTCTGCTCCGCCCTCTCGCTTTTATTTACTCCTTACTCCTCTCCCGTCCCCCTCCCGAGAACGCCGTTTCCTCGTGTAACTAACGGCGCAGTCACGTCCCCGTTTGTTCACGGCGCCGCGCGGGTTAAATCGCATCGATGCGCGTGCTTTCGGCCGTAGCGTTACCGCGGGCGACGCCGTGATCGTACGGCTCTGATCGGTCCACGCAGTGGTGGGGGGGGTGGAAAAAAGAGAAGCGAAGCGATGGGGATCACGTGAGGTACGGCGGTTGACCACGGTTGGTCGTTGACGAAATCGAAGTCTATGACGAAAATAGGTGTGATTAAAGCGGATATACGTAGAAGATGATGATGATTAGGCGCTAATCCCGATCCCGCGTCAAAAGAAAAGATCATTAGATAATAATTATTATAATATTTAGGGCGCAGTAAAAGATGAGGGAGATGGAGATGGGAGCGACGAGATTGCAGGAAAGAAGGGACCGCAGAGCGTGCAGGGGTCGTCGGGGAAACGGGCACGTGAGAGGCACGGGGCCCGCGGCCGCTCCTACGAACGCACATGAGCGGGAATTGCGGGTGGAGGTCTCTCCTCATGTGCTTTAGATTCCCCACCCACTTCCCACTCACGTCCCCCTTCCGCTTCTTCCTCAGCCAGCACATCAAAAACATCTTCTTTTCTGCAATTTATGCTCTTGATTTCTTGATCTCAGAAGCCCCTGAGATATTATCATCACACTATGTTCATGCATGATAGGGTAGACTGAAACTGATGTCATAATATTTCTTTGATGAAATGAAGAGAGAAGAAAGAGAAAAGAACAGTGAGAACATTAAATTCAAATAGACAGGATCCAGCAGGAACATACAGATGAAGATGGAAGGAACGTGCTTGGTGGAGCTTGCATTATGAAATGCTGTGATCGTCTTTAAAGGCTTCTTCCAAACTTCCATTCATGGAGAGACCCCACATATCTCTCTTGGCAAATCATCTGTCACCTGTATGACCTGAGCCGCAGCCTGTCGCTTCACCCTTTTCTGGAAGAAATGCCTCCTCATACTTTCCCACGGTTCGCTCCAGTATTTATTTTCACGGTTCACTCAGGTGAAACCTTTGTGACGCACATTGTCAACCATCACCAGTTTGGTGAATGCCGATGTCAGAGGTGATGAGATTCTCTCCTCTTTTTCTGACACGGATCATATGAAATACATAAACAAACAACTAGCACTGACACAAACTTAGCTAAGATGTAAAACTGCTCATGACATGAACGAAGAGACTCAAAATGATATTTATGAAAAACACCAGTCTACCGTAGCTCCAAAGTTGAGTGTTTTGTCGTCATAATCTGGTCGTAGATATCCAAGAATTTCCTTTTTAAGATGCTTTACCCCAAAGGCACAGGTAACACATGATCATTCCATATATGCAGGACAAAACTTGGGGGGACATGACATGCACCAAAGCTCCGCTGTGTGGAGTCTTGTGTACAGGGCAACCCCCACAGACCACAGAAAACAACAAGCATATCACGCGACATCCAACCACCCATGGCGAAGTGAAAAGCCACACCCAGATCACTAGTGCTTTGAAGTCTTGTATCCGATGGATAAGAACACGAACCGCCACGCTTGCTGACGGAAGTGCGTGCGGTCGGTCAGAGAGCAAGGATCTGTGAGTGGCACACCTCTCAAGACGAGATCTATCCTTCCGTGTCTCAGGCCGACGTCCTTCTGATGGCGGGCGGTGGCCCGTGTGCACTGACAACGTCACACGTGCGAACAGTGGCACACTCCATCTGAATCACCTATAGCTTATCTATCCCTCTGCACCGTTCCTCTCAGGTTTTATGCAGGTACGTTAACCCTGAAACACCCATCAGATTACTCTTAATTGGAGGTTTTGTTTCAGATTCTATTGACTATAGATATCGATATAAATAACGCACAGCCCCTCTGCAGCTCCAATCAATAAAATGATCTATGTATGTTATAGCAGTCCTCCAATCACATTTTAGGTCCTTTCTAACGCATAAAATATCAACTCTTAAAGCAGATTTAATAGAAGATAACAAAAAATCAATGTGTTTTTACATCATATCATGACTAATAATAATTATTCTCAACGTGCGGTCTGGGAATCAATTAACGCTGTTCACATGTGTTTCTCCCCATTGTCTTGGGCGGCGCTCGGATTGGAAGCTGAGGGCCAAGATTATGTGCGTGCGCTTCTTGCCTTGATGTCCATCGTTTAAGCTCTCTATTAAGAATATGGATTTACCTCAGGTTATTACTGTTTAAATAACTCTACGAGACAGGAGAATGTAAGACTATGGATGAGTACATTCATGAACAGTTATCGAAAAAGGAGGGACCAAAGTAAGTATATATTTATGCATCGGTTGCAATGGTAGTGATCGATCAGTAAACAATATAGTCAGAATATTCTCATGGCTCAGATAACTAACTCCTTTTATAATATTGTTCTAATAAGCTAAGTAAGTACCTGTAAGATGCACTTTTAACATGCAATGCGGTTCTCTTGTGACACACCGACACACCACATGGGATGTGTTTGGATGTGCCCACACTAATGCAACAGTATCTCAATCACATACACCTTTTCTTCGATCTTGGTAGAAGTTGGGGTGTCGACAGGTCAATCTTTAATTGCCGCATCGCTCTCTTCTTTTAGAAAAGTAAGGACTCGCAACACGACATATTACTTCGAAGAAGATTGCGAACCGTTTACTAGTCTTCTCAACATTAATCTTGTAAAAGCCTTGATCTAAACTCCAGAGATCGAGCTGCCGTCTTACATATCCATGCTTAGTTACAGATGCTATTATGTGAAACTTGTTACTAATTATGATGATGACTGCCCTCCAAGATCACTGACAGCATCCAAATCTAAGAACTACGAGTCCCAATCAATTATAGCATACCCTTTCCCAGTTGCAACCTTGCAGAATCTTGCTTCTCGTTCATACACCATTTGCATGCATATTATAAGCTCATGTCCGTTAGGGTAACATGCTTAGAGCCCCCCATCATGCATCTCCACCCATATAAATCTATGCATGCTTCCACCTTTGCCTCATCACCAATATGTTCTCTATAAATTATGTTCCCAAAGTCAGTCTATAATAACAAAAGGTCATCATAACAAATAATTGACACACATGACTCCTACAACTCTAATGTCTATAGCCACTCATGCAAAAGAGAAACCAAGACTCCCACGCCAACCTTTCCAAACCAAAACAACACAAGCTCACATCATCTTTTTTTCTTTTGTGTGTGTGTTTATATTAATTCCAGACGTTGCCGTACCGTGCAGCACACAGTAAAGAGTCGGTGGATGGGCGACTTCTGTTGTGCCGCTGCTGCTCCCTGAACCACATAGCTAAACATACACTGTTGATTAGGAGTAGACGTAGCGCCTTTTCTTTGAGGAAAGGAGAAGGGATGACGATTCCAGCGCATGCAAAGGAAGCAACAGTGCAACACCACGTTCATGAGTCCACAAGCTGCCTGGAACTTGGAGGGCAGGTACCCACAAGCACAGAGATAAAGAAGGATGAATTTTCGAAAAATATTTCTAATTTTATTTTATTTAAAAAAGCCTAAATAGTGTTTTTACTTTTTAAAAAGATAATAATCTCAAAAAACTGCTCAGGTTCACATAGGATTAATCGAATAAAAAAATTGATCTAACTAGAATCAATATATTATCCTTGTTTCACATTTATCAATCAATACGATCTTTAATCTCTGACTATTTCCTATTCTATCATCGTTACCACTATGTACTCTATAGCCTCTAACTATTGTCGACTTCGTGCATCAATGTGTTTAGAGTCAAGTTCCACTGTTTACAACAATACCGACCCCTTTAAGCTTCTATTTTATTGCTACCACAAGGAGGATTCGAGAGTTTCCTACTTCTCGGGTTCCAAAACTTTAGCGACAGCCAACATTGTTTGCAATAAACCATGGAGGGTTCTTTAACGTATGTTTTCATTTTCATAAAAATATTTACTATGAAATCATTACTTTTTGCTTAGGTTTTATGGTTGCGTGTTTACTGTTACAGTGTTATAAAAACTTGTTGTTTTACTATCAATATTTTGAGCATTCTTTATAAAAATAAAATCCTTGTCCAAAACAATATGTTATTTTTCTCATGTTTATTTTATTCTTAACAAATTATAATTCATTCAAGTAATATATTTTCACATTTTAGATTTAAAGAGGTCCAAAATATATGTAAAAAATTTGGTCTAGAGAAAAATTTACCTAATAGGTGATGCACTATTATTGTGAAATTTTCAAAAATAGTACATCAGATGCACTATTTAAAATAATCTCAAATTTTTAGAAAAATCTTTGAATAGGATACCTATGGATATATGTAATTGGTTTTCTATTTTATAGAATTCTTTCAACATATTTATGAATTTTTTTAGCATTTGAATAATGTGTCATTTTTTATTTTCTCTTTATTATTTATATTTCTAAAAATTATAAGGCATCCATGTAATTTTTTTTTATATTAGAGCTTCTAAATAGGTCAACAATATATGTAAAAAATTTGGTCTTGACAAACTTTTCTAATAGGTGATGCAATATTATTAAGAAAAATTCAAAACTAGTGTGTCGCATAGATGCTCTGCTCAAAATGATCTTAAATTTTTAGAAAAACTTTAAATATAACCCATATGGACATATGTCATTGGTTTTCTATTTTAAAGATTTTTTGATATTTTTATAAAATTTTTGCATCTGTATAGTGTGTTATGCACTATTGTTGAGAAAAATTCAAAAACAGTGCACCGCATAGATATACTATTCAAAATGATCTTAAATTTTTAATATAGCTTTGAATAGGATACTTATGGATATATGAAACTTTTTTTATATTTTATAAAAATATTTAGTATTTTTATGAATTTTTTTGCATTTGAATAATGCATCATTTTTTATTCTCTCCTTTTTTTGTATTTCTAACAAATTATAATACATCCATATAATGTTTTTTCATATCTGAACTTCTAAATTAATCAATAATATTTGTAGAAAATTTATTATAAAAAAAATTTCTCATTGGTGATGCATTGTTTTTGAGGAAAAATAAAAAAAAAGTGTATTGCACAGATGTATTGTTCAAAATAATCTTAAATTTTTAGGAAAGCTTTGAGTATGACACTTATGGGCATATGCCACTAGTTTTCTATTGTAGATAATTTTTTTTAATATTTTTATAGATTTTTGAACATTTGAACAATGTGTCATTTTCTATTTTCTCCTTATTTTTTGTATTTTATAACAAATTGTAATGTATCCATTCAATATTTTTTGTATTTGAACAATGTGCCATTCTAGAAAGGTCAACATTATATGCAAAAAAATCGGTTAGAAAAACAAATTTCCTAATAAGTGATGCATTCTTTTTGAGAAAATAAAAATAAAAATAAAAATACTGTTCAAAATGATCTTAAATTTTTAGACAAAATTTGAATAAGATATTTATGGATATATGTCTTTGGTTTTCCATTTTAGAGAATATTTTAATATTTTTATGGACTTTTGAGCGTCTAAATAGTGTGTCATTTTTTTTATTTTCTCCTTGTATTTTATATTTCTAACAAATTATAATAAATTCATATGATATTTTTTACATTTAGGCTTCTAAGTAGGTCAACAATATATGTAGATAATTTGATCTAGAAAAAAAAATTCTAATAAATGATGCATTGTTTTTTTAGAAAAAAAAACAACAGTGCATCGCATAGATGCACTATTCAAAATGATCTCAATTTTTTAGAAAATTTTTGAATAGGACACTTATGGACATATATCACTATTTTTCTATTTTAGATTTTTTTTGACATTTTTGTAATTTTTGAGCATCTGAAAAATGTGATATTTTTTTTATTTTTATGTTTATTTTTATATGTCTAATAAATTATAATACATCCATGTAAAATTGTTTCACATTTGAGCTTCTAAATAGGTCAACAACATATGTAGATAATTTGGTCTAGAAAGAAATTTTCTAATAGGTGATGCACTATTTTTTAGGAAAAATAAAAAATAGTGCATCACTTAGATACACTATTTAAATTGATTTTAATTATTTTAA